>NC_133780.1:8340881-8367113 GCF_003597395.2 Chelonoidis abingdonii | reverse complement strand
AAAAAAGAGAGAGATTTCTGCTTCAGGAAGAGTGGCTGGCAGAATAATGGACTCATATCATACATTCAGGGGCTTTGAGAGGAGCCCAGAGCATGAGCGCAGAGCAGCTCCGGAGCAGTGGAGCTGCAGGTTTTTGCCTGGAGCTGGAGCGGAAGCCAGGAGCAAACAAGCTCCAAAGCCCTGGATCGATTAATAATTAATCATGTTACGTTATTCACCATTCTTTTAATTCATAAATTAATACAAAATACAAACATATCATCTTCATCACTAAACGCCGAAGGCACAAGTGTAGACACATCCCTCAAGCTGCCAGAACAGAATTTAGACCAACTTCGTGTGGTGTGTGTAGACCAGCTCAGTCTATATCGACGCAGCTTGTCACACCAGCAATTTCATACTGGTCCTGCCCAGGGGGGAAATTCCCCTCCCAGTCCGCGTGGGGAGACCCAACTGCGCACAGTTATCTTAGAGTGCCGCCGGTTGCCAGCCCTATAAAACCAGCTCCACCAATATACCTCTTAATTTCTGGTGCACTTTTCCCTCACTCCTTTCTATGCACTCCCTATCCGTGCCCCCACAAGTCACGGGACTCCTGGTCAACCTCTCCTCGCCCTGGTAAATAGCCATCTACACACAGGGAGAAGGAGGTTGCCAATGAAGAACTCCGTGACTGTGGGCTCGTTTCTGCCTCTGAGGACCATGCACGTATCCGGGCAGAGTTCCTCTGGGCGGTGTCAACTGGCCTCCCGTATGACGCATTCAAGGAGCAGTGGCACTGTCCAAGGTTCTTGCTCGGTGTCCCCAGATCAGCTCCATCACATTATAGCCCTCATCGACCGCACTATACCTGTCCCTTTTCTTTTAATCAAGTTATCCCCTGAAACAGTTGGGTATTTTTGAAGGTCCCAGTGGATCCTCCTCCTTAGGACTGGGGGGGAATCCATTATGCAGTGGTGCGGGCTTCTCACCCGCCCAGTTCCCCAGAAAACCCATAAGGTACTGCAAACTCCTCACAGCTCAGAAAATGAAGGAAGCTTCAGAAGGGAACCCCCAGTTGCTGACCAAGGCTGAAGAATATGTAGAAGTGAAACTAACCATTTTCATTCTCCCCCTGGCAGGCAAGCCATGGCAGCCCCCGATCTTGTGAGTGTTTGCAAAAGAAGTTCTTGTTCCATCTGCCTGGATTATTTACTGACCGTGTCTATCGATTGTGGGCACAACTTACTGCCGCGACTGCATCAGCACGTGCTACAAAAAGAAGATCAGTAGGCCAAACTCTCCGCCCTCAGTGCAGACGGCACGAGCCCTGAAAGGAAATTCAGTGCCCAGCCGGGAGTTAGCAAACTGTGGCTGAAATAGCCAACACGGCTGAGTGGCCAAGGCTGCTCACCGGGGCAGGAAGAGAGAGGGTGTGTGAACCCCACCAGGAGGGTCTGAAACTGTTCTGCGCAGGAGGATCAAACCCCCATCTGTCTGATCTGCAGAAGAGTCACGGGGCTCATCGCGCTCACACTGTGGCTTTCCCATAGAGGAAGTATCACAGGATTACAAGGTAAGAAACTATGTTAGAGCCATTTTGTACCAGCTTTTTTCTAATCCTTGGTTCTTTCTCTATTTCAAATGGACACAACAGTAAGCAGGAGTTCACAATAATATATATCGTTGCACAAATCTGGTAGAAGAGAAAGTATCACTCTCTCTTAGATATAGAGGGATACTATGTGAAGGCCAAGTACTGTAACAGGGTTCAAAAAAGAACTAAATATGAATCATAGGAAGACAGGTCGCATCAATGGGTATAGAGAGGCAAGGATGGGTAGACTGCAGTTTTGGCCAGATAGCGGAGAAATGAATGACGGCAATGGATCACTTGGATGATCCACCTGTTCTGTTCATGCCCTCTGAAGTACTCTGGCAAATTGGCCACTGTTGACAGACAGGATATTGGGGCTAGATGGACTTTGTTCTGACACAGATCTGGCCATTTACTTGTATGGCCAGAAGGCAGGGCCAGGATCCCAGGCCTCCAGCACGCCAAGTGCGTGCGTGGGGCCATGCAAGCCACAGGGGGCGCTCTGCAGTTTGCCGGAAGGAAGCGGCAGGTGGCTCCGGTTGGACCTCCCCGCAGGCGTGCGTGCCGAGGGTCCGCTGGTCCCACAGCTTCCGGTGGAGCGTCTGTAGGCATGCTGCAGGAGGTCCACCGAGCCGCGGGACCCTAGGGGACCTCCCACAAGCAAGTCTGCAAAGATCCACGGGAGCCCGCGGACCGCGAGCGGCAAGAGCGCCCCCCGCACATGCCGCCGTGCTTGGGCAAAGAGGCGAAATGGCCTAGAGCCGGCCTGCCAAAGGGACCAGATATCATTTTGTCTGCCTTCCAGTATAAAACAGGCCAAAACTGCCCAAAGTTACCACTATATCGACTGAGTGACCTGCCGGTTTAGCTAAATAGGAATTACTTCACACGAGAGCTGCAGTTATTGAACGAAAACTTAGACTCATAGATTCATAGATCAACTTAGGTCAGAAGGGGACCAATATGACATTATCCTGAAACCTCCTGCACAAAAGCAGGCCACAGAAACTAAACCCCATCCACTTTTATAACAACCCTAACCCATGACTGAGTTATGAAATCCTCAAAATTGTGTTTGAAGACCTCAAGCTGCAGAGACCACTCAGCCAAGCAAATCCCATGCCCACACTGCAGAGGAAAGGCGAAAACCTCCAGGGCCTCTGCCATCCGCCCTGGAGGAAATTCTTCCGACCCCAAATGGCTATCCAGCTAAACGCCTGACATGGTGGGCAAAGAACTCAACCAGGCCAGCACCCAGGAAAGAATTCTCTGCAGTAACTCAGTTCCCATCCCATCCACATCCCTCAGCAAGACCATTGGAGCAAGACTTATCTGCCGATAATCCAAGATCAAGTCGCACCCAAATAAACTACCATCATATCATACCCTCTCATATACTTATCAAGCTTAGTCTTTTCAAAGCCCAGATAAGTCTTTTGCCCCCACTACTTCCCTCGAAGCTGTTCCAGAACTTCACTCCCCTAAATGGTTAGAAAACTTCGTCTAATTTCAAGTCTAAACTCTAATAATCCAAATTGTACTCATTTGTCCTCATGCTACAATTAGTATCAGCTTAAATAATTCCTGCTCCCTCCTAAACGTTAATCCCCCTGATATATTAATAGAGCAAGCAATATCCCCGGACCTTCTTTGGCCAGGCGTACTAAACAAGCCAAGCTCTTTGAGTCTCCTTTCATAAGGCAGGTTTTTCCATTCCCGATACATCCTAGTAGCCTGTCTCTGAACCTGTTCCAGTTTGAATTCATCCTTCCTTATGCATGGGACAACAGAACTGCACACAACTCCAGGTGGGTCTCACAGCGCCTTATATAGACGGTACTAACACTCCTTATCCTTGCTGAAATACCTCGCTGATGCACCCTAAACCACATTTTGCTTTTTAATCGGCCATATCACATTGGCGGCTCATAGTCATCCTCTTGCTACAACAATACCCCAAGGTCCTTCCCTCCTCTGTCGCTTCCAACTGAATGCGTCCCCAACGTATATCTAAAATTCCTTATATTAATGCCTAAGTGCATGACCTTGCACTTATCACTATTATATTTCATCCTATCACTAATTACTCAAGTTTACAAGGTGATCAGATCTTCCTGTATAGTATCCCCGTCCTTCTCTGTGTTAGCAATACCCCAGCTTGTGTCATCCCGCAACTTTAATTAGCACATTTCCCGCTTCTTGGTGCCAAGGTCAGTAATAAAAAAGGTTAAATAGAGATCGGTCCAAAGGGAGCCACAGCCGGGCCATGGTAAGAACTGCGCAGGAAGTTGTGGGGAGCCACAGAAGAGCCCCAATGTCCACACTGATATTTTAAAGCCCTGCAAACCCGAGTCAGCTAAGCCAGGCCAACCACAGCCAGGCCACAGTGTGGTGGAGCCATGCCTGTACTCCCAGGCCCCTCTGCTGGAGCCTGCTCACTCCTAGCACCCTCTGATCTCCCGGACCATCCTGCCCCATGCCTCCTGCTGCGCCCTGTATGGAAACCAGGAGATTCCTGCCTCCGTGCTGATTAAATGGCTCCCACTCAGCCAGGTTTGCTGGAAGCTGGGAATGAGCGACAGGGGATGGCTCACGTGAGGTGATGCTCACCTGTTCTGTTCATTCCCTCTGAGGCACCTGGCATCGGCCTCTGTCTAGGGTTACCAACTTTCTGCTAGCACAAAAATGAACACCCTTGCCCCACCCCTGCCCCGTCCCTCCTCCAAGACCCTGCCCATGCCCCATCCCTTCTCTGAGGCCTCGCGCCCCGCTCATTCCATCCCCCACCCCCGGTCACTAGCTCTCCCCACCTTCACTCACTTGCTCATTTTCAATGGGCTGGCTCCAGGGGCTGGAGCGCAGGTTCTGGCTGGGGATGCGGGCTCCAAGGTGAGGCAAGGGGTTGGGGTGCAAGAGTGGGCGAGGGCTTGGGCTGGGGGTGCGGGCTCAGGAGTGGGGCCAGGGATGAGGGGTTTGGGGTGCAGGAGGGGGCTCCGGACTGAGGCAGGGGGTTAGGGTGTGGATGTGGGTTCTGGGGTAGGGCCAGAAATGAGGGGTTCAGGATGCAGGAGGGGGCTCCGGGCTGGGACAGGGGGTTGGGAGGCGGAGGGTAAGGGTTCCGGCTGGAAGTGCCAGGCTCTGATGTGGGGCTGGGGATGAGGGATTTGGGGGGCAGGAAGGGGCTCTGGGCTGGGGAGTTCGAAGTGTGGGAGGGCGGTGCTTGAGGCGGTGGCCAACGTGCAGAGACCCCTGGCTGCCCCTATGCGTAGGAGCCGGAGTGAGGACATGCCAGCTGCTTCCCAGGAGCCACACTTCATGGAGGCTAGCAGGGAGCCTTGCCAGCCCCGCTGTGTGGCACCAGTAAACAGCCTGCTCAGCACTGCTGACTGGAGCTGCCAGGACCCCTTTTCGACCAGGTGTTCCAATCAAAAACCAGACACATGGTCACCCTACCACTGTCAGAAGGTACATGGGGCTTAATGGACCTTGTCTTAGCCACTATGGCTGTTCTCATGCGGTGATTTGGGCCTCAAATAACTGCATTCAATTTATTTATTTTTTTCAAAGAGTGACTATGCCTTTAAAGTCTGTTTTCCCCTAAGGGAACAAAAATCTCTCTGTCTGACTTTATTTCCAGTGTAAATGTCCTATTAAGCTGAGTTTACCACTGTCCCCAGCACACACAGGATCACATTTCTCACCAGATCCCCCGGGGGCTGAGACAAGTCACAGACGCGGCTCAGCCAATGAGACAGATCCAGGAAGGGAAACACCCAATTCCATCCTGTGCTCCTCTGCCAGACGGCTGAAAATTCAAACTAACTTTGTGACCCCTTCCCGGGCGGGATCCGTTGCTTGCAGAGAGCCCTGCACTGCAGAAAGGCTGCGGGAGGAAGCTTCTTGTTCCATCTGCCTGGAGTATCTCAAAGACCCGGTGTCTATCCACTGCGGGCACAACTTCTGCCGGGCCTGCATCAGCCAGTGCTGGGGGGAGTCGGAGCCAAACTTCTCCTGCCCCCAGTGCAGAGAAACTGCCCAGCAGAGAAACCTGCAGCCCAGCAGGGAACTGGCGAGAGTTATCGAACTAGCCAGAGGGCTGAGTTTCCAGGCAGCCAAGGGCTCAGGACGAGTGAGTGTGTGAGAGACACCAGGAGGCCCTGAATTTTTTCTGTGAAGTGGACCAAACCCGCATCTGTGTGGTGTGTGACAGAGCCAAGATCTCACACGGTGGTTCCCATAGAGGAGGCTGCCCAGGAGGACAAGGTAGGAAATATTTGCCCACCAACAATATTTGTACCGGTGGCTTTTTTCCAAGCCTAGATTTCAGAGGCCAAAGCTCAGCAGTTCAGACAGACCTCATGGAGTCTGGCACCTTACTTGTGAAATTCCAGATGTTCGGATGTTGGGGTTCCTTTCACCTGAACTCCATATTTTATGCCACGTTATTGGTTGTTATTTGTTAATTACAATGATCTTATCAGGATCATTAGGTTAAGTTAGTGATCTTGGCCCTCAACCTTAGGAATAATTGATGATGAATTTTTGGAGCAAACCTGCCTCCCTCTCTTTTACTAGCAATCAGCAATGTGGCAGCAGAGTTGTAGGAAAGAGATCTCTACCAGGCACGCTGAGAGGCCAGGGCTACATACGGAGGCACTAGGGTTTGTACACTGGAGGCCTGGACCCAGCTTGCAATCCTAAAATGAACTAGGTCTCCTCTGTGACCTGCGGTTCTTCCCCAATTCCTGCACCATCCATGGTCTGGCGTGTGAGTTGGCATGTGGGTGCTCTCCCGGCCTGCTGCTAGGTTAAATAAACTGGAAAGCTAAATCCATGCAGCAGCGATATTGTTGGCCGGAGGGGAGGGGGGGAAATCACTGATCCTCATGCTCTAAAAGAAAAAAAATTAACACTCTCCCCTGCATCTCCCCCTCCCCACACCTCCCATGTCCCTGTGCCCAGGAACAATTCCAGACCTGACTGCAGGCTCTGAAGGAAGAGAAGAGAAAAGCTCCTGGGATTGAAACTGACCAGAGGAAGGAGAAGCCCAGAGTACCTGGTAGGTGCCCAGTGTTGTTACCCAACCAGGCCGTGGGGATGAATGTCAGTGTGGGAGGTTTGTGTGTTTTTCTGGGGCCGTGTGCTGCTGGTTGGGGTCCTGCGTGTCTGTCTCTGTTCCCCTGTGTGGGCTGAAGTGAGACTGAGGCCTTGGCTACACTGGCGCTTTGCTTTACAGCGCTGCAAGTTTCATGCTCAGGGGTGTGAAAAAAACAAAGAAAAAAAAGCCTCAGTGTAAACATTGCCGCGCTCCCAGCGCTGCAAGCTACACCCGTAGAGGATGTGGTTTACGTGCAGCGCTGGGAGAGCTCTCTCCCAGCGCTTGCGCTGAGACCACACTCGCACTTCAAAGAGCTGCTGTGGCAGCGCTTTGAAATTTCAAATGTAGCCATACCCTGAGACTCCTTGCCTGGCCTGGAGCTGGGGCAGATTCCCCTGGAGCTGTGGGCAGCCCTGGGGCAGGGCAGACGCTGATCGAATCCAGCAGCAGGTGGCCAGTCCTGCATTTCCAGTGGCACCATGGAGCCAGGCCTATGCTCAGAAGGGGCCCCGGCCTGCTCTGCTTGCACTGCGCCCCAAGACCCTGCCAGCTTGCTGGTTCCCCCCCACCCCACCCATCAGTTGCTCTTCTGGACTGGCCCAGGGCTCTTCTCCACCCCCTGGCCTGTCCCCACCCGCCAGCTCCTCTGAGCCCCCTGGCCTGACCGCAGTGAACCTTCGGCTCCAGGCAGTCTGCTTCCCACCACCTGTGGGGCCCCACCTGTCTCCCTGGAGCTGAGCCACCTGGGACTGGTGCAGAACTCTGGCCAGTCTCGGACAGTTGTGGAGGGATGACAGTGCGTGGGGCTTGACTGGGCCCCTCCAGGCAAGTCGGTCCTGAGGGAGCCCGGCCAGGGCAGTTGCGCCACGCCAGGGGAGCCAAAACGATTCCCGGCCCCGGGACCAGCCCTGGCTGTCCTGCCAGCTCAGCCTGGCAGACACAGTTGCCTCTGAGCTGGGTCAGTGAGTGCGCCGGGAGGCAGGGCGTGGGGGAGTGGGTCTCTGGGGAATCTGGGGGGGGTCTGAAGATCGGTGTGTGTTGGGGCACTAGGGAGTGTGGGTTCTGCATAGGGTGGTGGGTGGGTTTGGTGGGGCTGTGAGAAGGGGGAGTGCTGGGCAGGGGTGGTATTGTGCAGGGTGCTGTGCATGTGTGATGGGGTGCTGGGCAAAGCGGGTCCGGGGGGGGCTCTTGGCATAGGGAGTCAGTAAGGGTATTTGTGTTGGGAGGGGGGGCTGTGTGACATGGCATGGCCCATTTCTGAGGGAAAGGGGCATGCTGGAAGCACAGGGCTTTGCGGGTCAGTGTGCCTCTGGTTTGTAAATAGAGCCCTTGCACTGGGCTGGACGGAGCAGGGGCCGCCCCTTCCATGTCATGCCCCGTTGCCCCTGGCTGGCCCCTCGCTCTGGGGACTGACCTCCCTGTGCCATGCTCCATTGCCTCCGTGGGGGCCCAAAAATATGTTTGGAGCTGGGCCCACACAAGGTGAATCCGGCCCTGAGGTGACCAGAGCGATGAGGAAGTGGGATCATGGCCAAGGCTGCATTATGGTCAGTCCCTGACTATCAGGGAGGCTCTCTGGGCCCTTCCCAGCCCCATCACACACTCCTCAGACAGCCTGCTGGGCTCGGCTTCAGGCTTGAGCTTCCTGCCTGTGGCCTGGCCTACACTACAGAGTTAGGTCAATGTAAGGCAGCTTATGTCGCCCTAACTATGTACACATCTGCACTACCAGGTCCCTGCTGCCAACGTAACTCGCCCGCTACGTCGACTTTATTACCCTGCCTCTGCGAGAAGCATAGCACTTAATGAAGTCGACGCAGGGATTGCTTACGGAGGCTTAAGTGGCCACCGGGAGTTGTCCCACAATGCTCCGCAGTGACCGCTCCAGTCAGCGTTCTTAACTCCGCTGCCCTGCAGCCGGGTACACAGGTACCCCTCCCCTGTTAAAGGACCAGGAGCTTTAGTATGTCCCATGTCTTGTTTGTTCAGCGTGGAGATCTCACCCACTCAGATGAGCATACGGGGTCCACGCGCCAAACGCTCTCCTGCCTGGAGTAGGCAAGAGGTGTTGGATCTCCTTGGCCTGTGGGGAGAAGAGCCTGTGCAGGCACAGCTCCAGTCCAGCCGTAGAAATGCAGATGTCTATGAGAAGATCTCTCAGGGCATGGTGGCGAAGGGCTACCAGAGGGACCTGCTGCAGTGTCGCGTGAAAGCAAAGGAGCTGCGGCTCGCGTACCAGAAGGCAAGGGAGGTGAACGGTCGCTCTGGTGCAGCACTGCAGACGTGCCCCTTTTACAAAGAGCTGCATGCTATCCTCTGCAATGACCCCACCCCCAAGAGCCGCCTGGAGGAGTCGGAGTCCCAGGGCACCGCAGGCAGTGGTGCGTCGGAGCTGCTGGATGAGGAAGAGGAGGAGACGAATAAGAGACAGGCGAGCGGAGGGTCCGTTGTCCTGGGGGGACAGGAGCTGTTTGTAACCCCGGAGCCATCCAGCCAGTTGCAGCACGGCAGCATGGCTGACCGTGATGCTGGGGAGGGTACCTCTGGTGAGTACGCACTTAGGATTAATATTGTGGGAACACATGTTCTTGTTTGCTATATTTTATTGAAATAATCAGTGGAGGTAGAATGGCTCTCTGCTTCTCAGTGCCCGGACCAGCTAGGCAGAGGGTGCCCTGCAAAAGAGATTGTTTATGTACACAGGGATGTCCCAGGAATCCTCCATAGAGATCTTCAGTAAACTTTCCTGGAGGTAATCTGCAATCCGTTGAAGGTTTCTGGGGAGGGCTGCCTTATTTCTTCCACCACGGTAGGACACTTTCCTGCGCCACTCCAGTATTGATTCGGCAGGCGTCATCTCAGTACACAGGATAGCAGCATATGGACCCGGTCCATACCTGAACGTGTGCAGCAACTGTCCCCCTTCCACCTCTGTTACCCTCAGGAGGGTGGTATCAGCTGGGCTCACCTGTGGGAGATGGTGCTAATATTCATTTCAATTGCTCAAACCGCAAACACTAGTGCCTGTTTCCCTTCTCTCCCTCCTCTGCCCCCCAACCCCCCGCTGCCTTGTGATAGCTTGTCCCTACCCCCATCACCGGACAGGGGCGCCAGAACCCAGGGGCACAATGGGGAAGGGGCACCGGAATCGGGGCGGGGGGGCATGGCCACCCACTGTTGAACATGGCTGTAATTTGGGAGGCAGGGGTCTTTGTTCCTCCACCCCCACTTCTGCAGAAGCCCCAACGCCCCTGCCCCCGGGCTGTACTCCTCATGGCTAAGACAGCAAACCAGTCCAATGAACACCTTGCAGAAATGCAAATGTTCCGGTGTACATTTGCAGGGATTCAAGGAAGTGATTTTTATGCAGGACGTCTGCCCTGGACCCTGGCTCTGCGCTGACAATGGTTCCTTTGTGCTTTTACAGCCAGGAGCGCAGCCTGGGGCTCTCCCTCCACGCCGTCGGCGGGGCTCTTCCAGATAAGACGAAGGTCAAAGAGAACATGTGATGATGCGCCACATGAGACAATGAACGCCTCTGGGAGGGCGGACACCGAGCCGAGGACCGCTGTCTTGGAAAAAATGGACATTATGAGCAGGGCGCAAGCCAAGGAGACTGAGCGTCGCATGCAGCAGGAGGTGCTGGGGATTCTGAAGGAACAAACAGACATTTTGAGGCGTCTGCTTGACCTTCAGGAGCGATACTTTAAGTCTCGACTCCCACTGCAGCACATCCAGAACAGCACTCTAACATCGCCCTACTTCCCCTCCCCTCCTCGCACACATTCCACTTGGCGGAGGGACCCGATGCAGTATCCCTTCTGCTCAGTCCCCGGGGAGGGTGCATGGAATCCCAGCCGCCCATTCACTGACGTGTGACAGGCCGGGCCCCTGCACCTTTAAACAGAAGGTGAATGTGCATTCCCCCTCGCAGTTGTATATTCCCCTGGGGTTTCCAGGTTTTACCTCCCTGGCACGTATTTCTGTTTCTGTGTGAAATAAAAGTCCATTTCTTGAAAACGAAACCATCTTTATGACTTCAAAATGAAGGGGGAGGGAAACTCAGGCACTCAAGGGGGGTGAACGAGGTCACAAAGAGCCGGACCTGTAGATAGAACCCAGGAGTCCTAGCTCCTGTCCCCTTCTTGCTCTAAGCATTAGCCCACACTCCCCACATTCACAGCAACCACTGGAGAGGCCCCTGTGAGGTATGTATTGTCGGGTCTTAGCCCATTCCCCGGGCATCATTTCCCTCTTCACTGGCAGAGCCTTTGGAGGGGTCAGGGGCTGAGTGGAGTGTGGGGTGGTCTCCCCAGCTGTAGCAAGGGAGGGGGCTCTAGTGGTTGCAGCAAGTGGGGACTGGGAGTCATTTTCAGAGCAAAGTAAGAGGTGTTTTTCCAAAGTTACATTACTACACACACAGCCGTCAAAGCAAGGTTCAGACTACTGGCAGGCACAATGCAGAATAGCAACACCCATTACCGCGGGTCATTAATCAAATGGATTTGCATTGCTCCCCACTGAGCTCCTGATAGCCCTGGTAGCTGCCTCTCAAAATTAGCAGACAACTGATCCGCCGCCATGCCCCCAGCCCTGTGGAAATGTCTCTCCCTTTGCTCCACAGAAATTATGAAGCGCACAGCAGGCAGTGATAACCGAAGTTAAGAGTCTGTCACGGTTCTTTTTAGTAAAAGTCACAAGCAATAAACAAAAATACACGGACACCTGTGCCCTGTCCCTGACTTTTACTTGAGAGTTGCAGCACTGGTGGTGGCTTTACAGCTCTGTAACTTACTCCCCGTCCGCACTGGCAAGGCACATACAGTGCTGTATCTCCCTGGCTACAGCGCTGCTTGTACTCCACCTCGACGAGAGGAATAAAGAGAACAGCGCTGGTGCTGCAGCGCTGGGGTGCCAGTGTAAACAATGACTAATCTTACTACACTGTAACTGACCTCCGGAATTTTCCCATAATGCTTTTAACTAAAGAACTCTCTTTGTTTTGTTGTGAACTCGAGGCTCCCGGAGCTGCTTATCTAAAAATCAAACACAGCAATTATTTGCTTGAGCAGAGGCAGGCAGGGAATGTCCACAGCTAGTCTTTGCTTGAGGAGAGAAACAGCACGGCGGGTGTGGGGGGGAGTCCACCGGAGCAGCTGCTTATCTGGTCTGAAGGCTATTTGCATTTAAGAGTGAATGAGAGAGGGGTGGGGGAAGTGGTCGGAATTTGCAAGGCAGGGAGCTGACACACAGTGTGGGCTCCAAAAATCCACTCTCTCTCTCTCCCCCACACTCCCTGTCACACTCCACCCCACCCCCCTGTTTTGAAAAGCACGTTGCAGCCACTTGAATGCTGGGATAGCTGCCAATGCACCACTCTCAACACTGCTGCAAATGTGGCCACACTGCAGCGCTGGTAGCTGTCAGTGTGGCCACACTGCAGCGCTTTCCCTAAACGGCTGTACGAAGACAGCTGTAACTCCCAGCGCTGTACAGCTGCAAGTGTAGCCAAACCCTAAAAATAACTGTAACATTCTATATCTTGGGGGAGTGTACTGTAACCCCCATATTCCTCATTTTCATATAACTGAGATCTTACCTTACAAGACATGCTTTATATGTATCAGGAGAAAGGTTATGACCTGCTAAAAGTCATTTCTCTATCCATATATGTGTATCATTAATGCAGATGAAGTTATGAGAATTGTGTTGTATGGTGGTCACTGAAACATGCTGTAAGTTGGGGAATCAGCCAGATATTAGTTCCCCAGAGGCAACAGCAAGGAAAGTGACGAACACCCAGGCGGGGTTTCAAACAACCATCAAAACCATTGCCAGCAAGGAGCTGCAATTCAATGACTCACCTGCATGAGGCACACCAGGGGAATTGCTCAATTCCTGGAGACTCAGCAATGCCTCAGACATGCCTGACTTGTGTTCCCACATGGGACTGAGGGTATAAAACAGGAGTCTGCAGCTTTCAGAAGTGCTGTGCCAAGTTTCATTTATTCATTTAATTTAAAGTTTCGCGTGCCGGTAATACTTTTAATGTTTTTTAGAAGTCTCTCTATAAGTCTATATATTATATAAACTAAACGATTGTAGTATGTAAGGTAAACAAGGTTTCAAATGTTTAAGAAGCTTCATTTAAAATTAAATGCTGATCTTACGCCGCTGGCCTGCTCAGCCAGCTCTGCCTGGGGTTCCATTACCTAGGCAAGGAGCGGGCTGAGTGGGGCTGCGGCCGGACTCCAGCTGGGAAGGCCGGCAGCCAGAACCAACCAGCAGGGCTAGTGGGCTCAGCCCACTGCTGCTCAGGGTTCCATCTCCTCCTGCAACAGGGTCCCGTGCCGCCCTGCTCAGCCTGCTGCGGTCTGGGGTCCTGGCCCTGCCAATAGAGTGGCACTACTTCCCTGGTTTTAGCCCATTCTCTCCTCTCTCTGCACTGAGCTGAGGGTGGGAGTGACTGACACAGGCTGGGGGTGAAGAGAGCTGGGGTTTGAGGTATAGGGTCTGGCCAGGAGCTAGAAATGAGGGAGGGGGCTCAGGGTTGGGCAGAGGTTTGGGTGTGGAGCACTTACTGGGCAGCTCCATTGTGTGAGGGCTGCAGATGGAAGGTGATGGTGCAGAGCTCCGTTTGGTATCAGGGTGGGGTGGGAGGTGAAATCAGGGCATGGGTGTGGGGGCTGGATATGTGGGGGGGGTGCAGGAGTCAGGGCAGGCAGATGAGGGTGTGTGAGAGCTGCAGGATCAGGGCATGGAGTGTGGGGGAGCTGGGTGTGTGTGAGGGTGCCGGGTCAGGGCGGGGGATGAGCTGTGTGAGGAGGATCCAGGAGTCAGGCAGAGGCTGGGGTGTGGGGGGGATTGGAGTCAGGGCATGGAGTTGGGGATGGCTATGTGAGGGGGTGCTGGAGTCAGGCTGGGATCGTGGGGTGCAGGGATCAGGAGGGAGGTAGGGGTGTGTGAGGAGTTGCAGGCTCAAGCAGGGGCCTAGGGGTGTAGGGTCGGGCAGAGGCTGGGGTGTGTGGGGTTCAGGAGTCAGGACAGGTGGTGGGCTGAGTTGTGGGGATGCTCCAGCCCTCCCTGATGGCTCAAGCAGGGATGGAGGGATATGCCCTGGTTCACCTCCTCCCCAAGCCCCGCCCTGCCTCCTTCCGGAGAGCGAGTATGCGGGCTGGTGGTCGGCCCACTTCCCTTCTCTCTCCTCCCCTGTCATGGGCCATCGCTGTTCGGCCTCAGGAGGAGAGGAGAGGGGCAGAACCAGCAGCGGGGAAAGAGGCAGGAGAGAAGGGACTTGGCTGCCGATGGAGGCCTGCAGCAGCAACCAGCAGACCAACTTCTGCGCTGCCCCGCAGGAGAGACTGGGGGCGGAGAGAGCGGCTGGGCCAGGCAGTATTTTAATGGCACGCTGCTGCCTGCCAGGGTGCCAACCCACCAGACGGCTGGGTTGAGCGGGGCGAGGCCAGGACATTAAAATCGGCTCGCATGCCGTCTTTGGCACGATCCATGGTTGCGACCTGGTATAAAACAACAGAGCAGCCCATGCGTCACCCTTCTCCTGCTCACCAGCTGCAAGCAACTAAGACCGAAAGAAGAAAGACTCAGCAGAGGAACTGCGATTTCAAGGGTGATATCATATATTAGGACTGCAGTACCCAGCGGGGGAAAAACTACTTAGTCAGTTGTGGCCAGTTTAATGAGGTTGAGAATTTAGACTGCATACTTATATTTTATTTTTATGGTAACTAACTCGACTTTTGCTATCACTTAATACTTAAAATCTACCTTTTACAGTCAATAAATGTTTTAACTGTTTATCTTACGGATTTTGTATAAGAATGTGGCAAACTGGATACAAGCTGTGTATGCCACTTCCATTGATAAAGTGGTGAACCAATTAAAATTTGCATGCTCGCCTGAGCAATGCATGATGTATCTTCCTGTTACGGTGCTGGAGCTGGGGATTTGGGGTACTTTCTCTGTGTGATCTGATGGCTCTGGGATATTCAGGCAATTTCTGGGGTGGGCTCCACATGCTGTGTGCTGAGTCATCACAGGCTGGAGGGTTTGCTGCTTTTCACTAGCAAAGCATTGTGACAGACAGCCAGGCTGGAGAGTTGGGGGCAGAGCGGTTCAGGTCCCAAGCTTCACCTGGGATCCCATCCACCCAGCACATGGGAGGAAAGAGGGACAATTGGGGAGCACATCAGAAGGGAGAACCCAGAGGAAGGACCCAAGGAACAGGCTGCGGGAAGAGTTTTGTTGGAGACCTGGATCCACAGGGAGGAAACTGAGGACTGTAGACTGGAGAAGAGCAGGGGACAGCTCCTGAGATGCCTGCAGAAGGCCAGGACCGCAGCCAACTTCCTGTGGCCACAGCTCAGCCGCCCCCTTCTCATTCACACCTGCAGTCCTCCAGAGCAATATTTTGACACAAAGTCTGGTCAATACTGTGACACCGATGGAAGGTCCCCCACGTCTCAGCCGAACACTGACAGATAATGTAGCTGAAATCTATCCAGTTCATGTGCAGGTTCATACTGATAGGAGGGATATTAGAAAAATAAGAAAGTGTTTAGTGGTTGGACTCTATCGAATGCTTGTAAGTCGCTGCCTGCATAAATCTGACTTGTAGTATCTGCATTCCATATTGTACAGTAATATTTGGGCGGGTGTAAGCCTCTGTGATACAGGAGAAGGACATTAACTAGTGTGAAGAGTAGCCCTTGAACTGAAATTGTTGTGTCCCTCCCAAAAGAGATGACCCTTCGATACCAGACAGGCTACGCATGGGTCTAACAAGTGGAAACACTCCACATTTGGATTGAGGAATCGTCAGCAAAGGAAATTCCCAGACACAAAGTATACTAATGTGGAATTAAGGTTGAGAGTAGAGGGAAGGGATTTCTTCCCCTTGCTAGTTGTCACAAAACTCAGCAGGGTTCTGCCAAATGACTCTAAAATATTCCTGGGACGAAAGGCCAAGCAGAGCAATGCTATCAAATTGAGGGCGGGGAGACTCAGACAGTTATCCCTAAACCAAGTTTTAAAAACCCAGGAAATTCAGAGAGAATTTTAAACTGGAAAGAAAGAAAGAAAGAATAGATAGATAGATAGATAGATAGATATACTAAGGAAAGTATGGAACAATCCAGTGTGACTTCAAAATCTGTTTACTCCATTTGAGCTCCACAAACACTAATTTGTATTAAGCATACACAAATCCACATTGCTTGGCATCATGGCATCCGCAATTATGCACCACTCATTTGTGCCACACACAGTTATTTCTGGAGAGGCATCCCAGAATTCCTGACTGCTGGGAGCCATTGTCTGACCACAGGAAGATTGTGGAAGGAAAGGTCAAAGGGTCAGATCATCCCAAGACTGGGAAGGGGTGTCCCAATTCTCCATCCCACAGCTCTCACAGCCAGAGAATCCCCAAGAGCTGGCTTCACTGAAAGTCTCTTCTCTGGTCCCACTGTGCAGCCTTCTGCCCTCCCCACATTGAACCCCCAAAATGGGTTCTGGCCAGGACTTTAAAGTTATTCCCTCTGGAAATGACCCGCTTACGTCCAGTGCTAATAACACCCTCATGAACTGTAACCCACATGCCTGGGTGTGGTGTTCTGTCCCATCTGGTGGCACTGAGACTGCTTAGAGAGAGAGAGATTAATGAGTCTGCTCTACAGCCTTAGCTAAGAGCTGTATGTTCCCTCCCATTGGCCATTCCCTGCACCTCGAAAGGTCCTCCCCCCTCCCCCCCCGCAGTGGATACAGACACAAAGAGCAGTGCCAGGAAACTGGCCTTAATATCCACCAGAGACCCTAGAAATGGAGAATAGTTTTCAGTCTCACCCATGGAGAACACTGATCTTGCTGGCTCCTAGCCCACTTTGAAGCTCGTGTATCTACAAAGGATGAAGCTGACACAAACATCCACTTTCACACCAGAATGCAAAAAGGACCGAGGAGTACTGAGGAACAGAGCATGGACTTGAAGCTCTACAATGGGCCGCATCAGCAATGCCCTGATGAGAGGCAAGCTGGTGACAGGCTGCAGAGATGGGGAAGGTCCCATGAGCATTTGCTCAGGAGCTGTGAGCTGATGCCAGAGAAAGCCCAGCAGAACGGCACAGGGGCCAGAGCAGGAAAACTGGCCAGTGGAGGCTTCGAGGAAGGAGGACAGTGAATTTGGAAGAAAACCGTGGAACCACAAAAGTCCTTAAGTGCCTCAGTCCCAGTTTTAGGCTCCACACAATTCCTCTTTGGCTGCCGTCTAACCCTGTGGGTGCCTAAATTTATTTGGCAATTACATTTCCGCGCTTCAAGTTCCATAGTTGCTTCAGTTTCTTCCTCTAGGCACCCAGCCACTGATCCACAAAACAGGGGAAGTTAGGTGGGCAAGGGTGCCAGAACTGTGGGGGTCAGGGGGCCATGCCCCCCCCCTTTTTACCAGCCATAAGGGCAAGTGATGGGGGGAGAGGAGACAGAAAGGAGCGAGTTGGGGGCAGGGTCTTGGGAGAAGAGGCAGCATAGGAGTGGGGCCTTAGGGAGAAGGGGTGGCACGAGGGTGGGGTCTTGGGAGGAAGGGGCAGGGCCTCAGGGGAAGGGGCAGTGTGGGGGCGGGAGCTCAGGGGAAGGGACAATGTGGGGGTGGGAGCTTGGGGGAAGAGGCGGTGTGGGAGCAGGGTCTTGAGAGGAAGGGTGGTGCAGGGGCAGGGCCTCAGGAGAAGGGGCGGCAGAGGGGTGTGTGGCCACAGTTCGGGTGCTGGTAGCCCCTCCCCACACTTTTAGGAAGCGTCCGCCACTCCTGGGTGGGCAAACACCTATCTCCACTGTGGGGCCCAGTCCGGTAGCTGTGCTCAGAGGCCACAAGCTGGAGTGGGTCCCATTCAAACCCCAGCCACCAAAGGAGGCCGCATTGGAGGAGGCAGCACCCCGGCTCCCTTATAATCTGTGGTTCGAGCATTCACCTGGGATAGGGGAAAGAAGGGTTCAAATCCCTTCTTTCCTTGGGGGGGAAGATTTGAAGAGGGGTCCCCCACCTCTCAGGAGAATGCCCTAACTGCTGGCTCCCCAACCAGGGCTCCCTCAATCTCTCCTGCTGAAGCTATTCCACTGCAGACAAACACTTAAATAACCATTGAGCCAAAGAGAGGGCATGACGCTGTAGCCTGGTGGTTCGGGCACCGCCACCCTCCCCTCCCCTCCCCTCCCCATGGGAAGTGGGAGACCCAGGGTCCAGTCCCCCTGCTCTAATGACTAGTCAATTATTTAATGCTGTCTCCAGAGGGGCCGTCCCCAATCTCGCCCCTCCCACGGCTGCTCCTGGCTGGGGCAGGTCATGCACCAGCCTGTGCTTAGGGTGGGCGCCTCAAAGCCCAGCCCAGCTGGGACTCTCCCCGCTGACTGCAGACTCCCCCCAAGTTCAGGGTGACGGCAGCTCCCCCTCACATCCCAACCCGTGGGAGAGCAGCTCCGCTGTCATCTGCACCCCACACACACTGAGCACCAGCAAAGGGAGCAGGGCCGGCTCTCCAGGCCCCCCCGAAGCTGGGCAGGCAGGGGGAAGGCAGGGGCCAGCGCTACTCTTCCATCACCAGCTTCTCTCCCTGTTCCAAATGGCTGATGACGGCTCTTCCCGGTGGCACAGGGTGGGGAGAGGTGTGCTTACAGGGTGGGGAGAGGCAGCAGCAGGAGTGCAGTGGCCAGTTGCCAGCTGTGCCAGACCCACAGGCATGTAGTGGGAGAACACATGTGGGTGATTCCCCCTAGTGCCCCTGCATGGGGCTGACACCTAGCCTGAGCCACATTCTGAGTCTGATCTTCTGCTGCTTCTTTTCCCTTTATGCCGCTTTCCTGGTGAGGGTTGCAGTGGCAGCACGAAGAGCCCTCCCTTTCCCTCCGCAACAGGTTCCAACTCCTCCTGGGGGATTCCCCAGCGTTCCCAAGGCAGCCGGGAGATATAATCCCTCTAGCATGTCCTGGGTCGGCTTCAGGGCCTCCGCACAGTGGGATGTGCCCAGAAGAGATCTGAAGGAAGCCTCCCGGGGGCATCCTTATCAGGTGCCCGAACCCCCTCAAGTGGCTCCTCTCAATCCAGAGGAGTAGCCGCTCTACTTCGAGGCTCTCCTGAATAGCCGAGCTCCTCACCCTGTCTTGGAGAGCAAGCCCAGCCACCCTGCAGAGAAACCACATTTCTGCAGCTGATACCCACGATCTCGTCCTTTCGGTCATTACTCGACATTCATGACCATACATGGGTGGCGTGTGAGCTCCCCCCTTTGGGGAGGCTAGCCACGGGGTCCCCGCCCCTTCTGCCAAAGGCCATTGCCCCCTCCTTGTCTGCTGGAGCCCCAAGCCTCCTCCCCACCACCTGCAGCCAGAGGACCCCCGGCGAAACCACCCTGGGCCATCATCTGGCACCCGAACCAGGCCGCTCACCAGACCCAGTGCCAGATCCCCCGCTGACCCCCACCGGCTTTGGGGAGAAGGTGGAGCATGGGCTAGGGTGACCAGATGTTCCGATTTTATAGGGACAGTCCTGATTTTTGGGTCTTTTTCTTATATAGGCTCCTATTAACCCCTCTCCTGATTTTTCACATTTGCTGTCTGGTCACCCTATGGGTAGGGCCAGGACCTGGGTCAGGGGAGGCTAAACTATTATACCCACCACCCATGTGAGCATAGGTGAGGATGGGACATAGAGCGACAAGTGAACCCCCAACTCAAACACCAGGCACGTATTTATTCTCTCCCCTGCGCGTAACTGAGCGCCACCCCTAGGCATCGCGTGTTATTCCCTGCACAGACAGAAACGCGCGCACTTTTCTGCCCAGTCCCCTGGACGGGGGAAGGGCTCTGTTCAACCAGGGCTCATGTTGCAGCCCAGCCAGGCATGGAAACGCCCCTTTCCTGTAACAGACACTGAACCCGTGAAAATTTCAAATCGCTGCTGCTGCGGTATTTGCAAGGTGCGGGCTGGCTGCACGTGGGGTGCAAGGAGCCTTGGCCATGGCCACAGAGAGCTCTGGGGTGGAGACCTTGCAAAGGGAGCTGGCTTGCTCCATTTGTCTGGAGTACTTTCAGGACCCGGTGTCGATACAATGCGGACACAATTTCTGCCGAGCCTGCATTACTAAGTGCTGGGAGGGATCGGTTAGAAACTTCTCCTGCCCCCAGTGCAGAAAAACTGCCCGGAAAAGAAACTTCAGGCCCAACAGGGAACTGGCTAGTGTTATCCAAATAGCCAAAGGGCTGAGTCTCCAGGCAACCAAAGGCTTGGGAAGGTGTGAGAAACACCAGGAAGCTCTGAAACTGTTCTGTGAAGAGGATCAAACCCCCATCTGCGTGGTTTGCAGAGAGTCCCAGGCTCACAGAGCTCACACGGTGGTTCCCATAGAGGAGGCTGGCTTGGATTACAAGGTAAGGAAGCTCTTGGGCTAGAGAGTTTGTGCCTCTTTTTATTTGTTTTAATAGCACTGTTATTTCAGGGGACAATGAGTAAGAGTCACATAGTCCTTCAGACACAGGACTTTGTGTAGACTAAACCCCCCAAGGCACAGAAAAACTCACACACCAAAAAACTTCAACCCACTCAAACCCTTTTCCTTGGCTCAGGAACAAATCCAGACCTGACTGCGGACCCTGAAGGAAGAGAAGGAAAAGCTGCTGGGATTTAAAAAATCTGAAGAGGGGAGATGCCAGCAGCATCTGGTAGGTGCCTGTTATGCAAGCAGGGACATGGATTTGGGGGGCTCTGTGTCTGGGGGAGATAATTGTTGGTGGAGCTTGGCTGCCTGTGTGTAAGGTGGTAACTTCTGAACACTGCATCTGATCCAGGCCAACATTTCAGGGGATGCTTTAGGCCTTTACAGCCAGAGCCCTATAGATTTGGGTGACAACTGGGACATTCAAAGAGGTGGCAAAATGGAAGCCACCCTCATCTGTGGATGGCCCCTGTTAACACATTGCAGTATAACAATAGCTACACACATCTTCCCAATAGCTGGTAATGTGTTCACACCCTGAATTACGAAAGGACTACTTGGCAAAGAGTTCTGTGGCACCTTATAGTCTATAAGATGCCACAGAACTCTTTGCCCCTTTTACAGATCCAGACTAACGTGGCTGCCCCTCTGATAAAAGGAATAATTGCAGTCCCCGATGGGGGGAGACATGGGGCGGGTACTTAGCCTGCAGGGGAAGCCAGAGGACACAGAGTTTTGGCTACACTTGCTATGTACACAGCGTGGGAGTTAAAATGTGTAAGGGAAAGCGCGCCGGTGCCACATTTGCAGCGGTGTCTGGAGTGGTGCATTGGCTGCAATGTGCTTTTCAAAAGAGGAGGGTGGGGTGAAGTGTGACAGGGAGCCTGGGGGAGAGAGAGAGAGTGGATTTTTGAAGGCAACACTGTGTCAGCTTCCTGCCTTGCAAATTCAGACAACTTCCCCCACCCCTCTCTCATTCACTAAATGCAAATAGCCTTCAGACCAGATAAGCAGCTGCTCCAACGGACTCCCCCCCCACTTTCTCTCCTCAAGCAAACAGTAGCTGTGGACATTCCCTGCCTGCCTCTGCTCGAGCAAACAATTGCTGTGTTTGATTTTTAGATAAGCAGCTCCGGGAGCCCCGAGTTCACAACAAAACAAAGGGAGTTCTTTAGTTAAAAGCATTATGGGAAAATTCCGGAGGTCAGTTACAGCGTCGTAAGATTAATCGCTGTTTACACTGGCACCCCAGCGCTGCAGCACCAGCGCTGTTCTCTTTATTTCTCTCATCCATGTGGAGTACAAGCAGCGCTGTAGCCAGGGAAATACAGCGCTGTTTGTGCCTTGCCAGTGTGGATGGAGACTAAGTTTGCCACGCTGTAAAGCCACCACCAGCGCTGCAACTCTCCAGCGTAGCCAAGGCTATTGACATCACCACCACCCCACATGGGGAGTGGGGGGAAGAATCCCTGGGATGATGGGGTGAATTGGGGACCCTGCTGGGTGGGGAAAGGGCCCCTGGTATGGTGGGATGAATTGGGGACTCTGCTGGGTGGGGAAAGGGGGCCTAGCATGGTGGGGTGAATTGAGGACCCTGCTCTGTGAGGGGGGTGGAAGGCCCCTGGCATGGTGGCCAGAATGAGGGACCCTGCTGTCTGTGTGTGGTGGGGGAAATAGGGCCTCTGGCCTGGAGAGAATGTGGACCCTGCTATGGGAGGAGGAGGAGAAAAGGGGGGGTCTTTGTATCTGTGTCTTTGTATGTCCCTTTCCATGGGCTGGATTGTGGCAATGACTCCCTGCCCTGCACTGAGGCTGGGGCAGCCCCAGGAGAGGGGCGGTGGGCACTGGACAGTGCAGGCGTAGGGCCCTGGTCCTACTTCCTTCTTCCCTTGTCACTAGGGCCACCAGCCTGGAGCTGTCCTGGCAGGTCTGCAAGTGCAGCCAGTCCTGCACATAAGAGGGAGGCCCATTTTTATCCTCCATCACATGCCCCTTATGCACCCTGCTGGGACCTGTCTCAGTCAGGGTCCCAGTGTCCACATTTGCACATGACTGGCTCTGTGTTTGGGTGTTGGAAGATCAGAGTTTTCCTGAGAACTTCCGAATTCTTTTCTTCCCTTCTCCTGCCCACTCTCACCAAGCCTCTGCCAAGGTCATTGTGAGTCCTGCCCTTTCCGCTACTGGACAGGACTCAGACGTGAAGACCCCCTTTTATCCAGGGCCAGACGGATCAGGTCAGATATGAGGCTGCACCAGTCAGAGCCACCAGGGCCAAGTGTGAGGTTCTAGGAAGCCTGGGGAGAGTAGTGGGCAGAGCATTTTTATTTCTCAGTATCTCAAGTGCTGCATTGTTAGATGTATTGATGTCTAAAGTCTCCCTTCTGCTCCCACGCAGCTTTATCAAATGTCACTTGACTGTCCTCATGTCCCTGCTAATAAGACCCTGAACTTGCCTTTTTGAGCCCAGGCGAACATTTTCCATATAAAACCTCTTCCAAGAAAACATCTCTAGAATCTGAAATTCACTCAACAACTAGGAAACCGAACAAACCTCCACTTGAGCAATTTAACTGGACAAAATGGGAAGAAAGATCTTGCAGCACCAAATTAAAAAAACAAATAGTTTAAATAAAATCTGCGTTTGGTTTATTAATTATTACTCTTATCCACTGTGGGTCCCTGAACTTCCCTTTCCCCTGTTTGTTGCAGAAACAGACACAAGCCGAGAGGCAGAAGATTGTGTCTCTATTTCAACAACTGCACCAGATGCTGGAGGAAAAAGAGCGACTCCTGCTGGTCCGGCTAAAAGAGTTGGACAAGACGATTGTGAGGATACAGAATGAAAATGTCACCAAACTCTCCAAGGAGATTTCCCATCTCAGTGAGCAGATCAGTGAGATGGAGCTGAAGTGCCAGCAGGCAGCAACTGAATTCCCACAGGTGAGAACTCCAATCTCTGCCGCAAAATGGAGATGGGGTTCTCTATTGCTTTGTATCCATCTTGATTGCAGTTCGTTTTCGTGCTGTGATTTGTCAGGGTGGCAGGAGAGGCGTATAATTATGAATCTTTCAAATTGAAATAAATAAACTCTATGAAGTTGGTGATCAGACCTCTTTTGGTCCAATGTCTGGGCACCTCACAAATATTAATGAAGATCTACTCACCTGTGTCTATAGTAGGTACGTTCTATCATCTCCATTTTATGGATGAGGAACTGAGGCCAGAGAGACTATGTGATTTCCCTAAAGACACAGTACCAGAGTCTCTGATGAGGTCAAGAACAGACTCTGGGTTTCCTGAACCTCATTCCTGTGCCTTCATCACAAGGCCACCCTTCTTCTCCAGCTCTCTCTGGGCCAAGAAAGGGTCTTGGGTTAGTGCTTCAAGGCAGTTGTGCTAACCCAATGTTTCTCAAACAGGGGTCCACAAACCCCCAGTCCGCCGGCCCCACTGATCAACTCCTCCTGCTCCTTCCCTCAGCTCCTCCCCTCTCTCCCAGTGCTTCCTGCTAGGAGGGAGGGCGAGGAGTGGGGACGCGGAGTGCTCAGGAGAGGGGGCGGGAAGAGGAGGGGTGAGATGGGGCCTTAGGGGAAGGGGTGGAGTAGGGCGGGGCCTGGGACTGAGCAGGGGTGGGGAGGCTTGGGGGTCCATGAAAATTTTTAAATCAAAATGGGGGTCCTTGGGTTTGAGAACCGCTGTGCTAACCCGTCAAGAGGTCTGCACTGGAATTGCAGCATGGCTAAAGGCCTGCCCCCTTTAATCATGGTCCAGAGCACATTTATTCATTATTAGTTTACATTCAGTGCTTTGTGCTTCAAAAGGACAGAGTAAATGAGGGGTAGAATTAAAGAAGGTGCAGTAAATACACCTGAGGTTACACTGTTCGTTTTCACTTTTTGATTAAAAGAACTAGAGCGACATAAAATTAACCTGGCACACGTGACACGGACTTAAATGTGGCTGACTGACAGGTCTCAGTGTAGTTGTAGACAGGGAATCATCACTGAACATGTGTGTTTCTAGTGGGGTCCCTTGAGGATCGGTTCTGGCCCTATACTATTTAACATAGGCTGGTGATGGGACACTAGATGGGGAGGGCTCTGAGCTACTACAGCGAATTTTTTCCCAGGTGTCTGGCTGGTGGGTCTCGCCCACATGCTCAGGGTCTAACTGATCACCAGATTTGGGGTCGGGAAGGAATTTTTCTCTGGGTCAGATTGGCAGAAACCCTGGGGGGTTTTCGCCTTCCTCTGCAGCATGGGGCATGGATCACTTGCAGGTTTAAACTAGTGTCAGTGGTGAATTCTCTGTAACTTGGAGTCTTTAAACCATGATTTGAGGACGTCAGTACCTCATCCAGAGGTTAGGGGTCTATTATAGGAGGGTGTGGGCGAGGGTCTGTGGCCTGCAACATGCAGGAGGTCAGACAAGAAGATCATGATGGTCCCTTCAGACCTAGGAATCTTTGAAAAAGTGTTACCAGGTACAGAGATTTGTGTAGTGTCAGTTCTCATTATTAGCACTGTAGGACTGAACTTCTCTCTTTCTCCTTCTCTCTTCCCCTCTCCCATCTAGGGTGTCAGAAGCACCTTAAGCAGGTATGTGTTGCCTTCTCACTCCTCCCTCGGGCTTCCCCGTGCTGGGAAGGGTTCCAGCCAAATGCCTGGGGGAGGATTAAAATTCAGATCCCAGCCTTCCTCGGCTGAACAAAATCCTGGGCTTGGTGCCCATTATTTAAGGCCCAGTGATTAATCATCCTAAAGGCTGGATTATTCACCCGAAAATAACTCCTTTCCCCTCCCTGGAGCTGGTCTTCCTTCACGTCGCAACTGAAGCATGTTAACTGGACCTGTAGGGGAAATTGGTGCCTTGACTGACAGTGTTCTGAGGCTGGGATCCACAGAACAATTCAGTCACCTGGCCCCTCAATCCAGTAGTCTTCACTATCCGAAATTCGTACTGACAGGTGCTGTGATACATTATGTGTTATAAAACAATGAATTAGAACATAAGAACAGCCAGACTGGGTCAGACCAAAGGTTCATCTAACCCAGTGGCCTGTCTTCCGACAGTGGCCAATGCCAGTTGTTTCAGAGGGAATGAACAGAACAGGTGATCATCAAGTGATCCATTTCCAGCTTCTGGCAAATAGAGGCAAGGGATATCCTTCCTGCCCATCCTGGCTACTAGCCATTGATGGACCTCTCCTCCATGACAGGTTTCAGAGTAGCAGTGAATTTATCTAGTTCTTTTTTGAACCCTGTTATAGTCTTGGCCTTCACAACATCCTTTGGCAAAGCGTTCCACAGGTTGACTGCAGTCTGTCTCTGTAGGTGCAAGAAGGGGAGTCCCAGCAGCAGGTGGAAATTCCTCTTGAGCTGGAGGAGTTCCTCAGTGAATTCTCTCAGGGGAACAGTGTCAGGAAGACGCTGAAGGAATCCAAAGGTATTGAGGCAGGAAATGGAGCTGTAACTCTGAATGTGAGAGAGGGCAGGCTCTGCCTGATCAGCTGATAAGGTAAAACCAAACACCCAAAGAGGACAGGCAGCTGGTACAATATCTGAATCAAGTGACGATTCTCGGGAATTATCCTTATGACTTAGCAGGAATGACATGAATGTGATTCCTTGGTGAAGAACCTGCTTATGCTAATTATTGAGGGATGTAAAGTCTTTTGGAGGATTTAAACCCTATTGTTGATGCCGAGGGCCCGTGTTGTATTCTGGATTCTGTTTAATTTCAGTCTGGCTTTCATAGAAATTTTCTCTAGATGCAATTTACCCCAAACAGAGTGACCAACCCAAGGGGTTTTCCTCTTGCTCTGGGTACCTTTGCATCTTTCCCATAATTAAACCACAGTTCTCCCCCTCTCTCTTTTCCCTGGACTCGGAAGCCTCTGTGCCCTGTTCTTAGGGGTGAGGAGGGAATCTCCCCAGGCATAGGTGCCAACTCCGTGGGTGCTCCAGGGCTGTGGAGCACCCACTAGCAGCTCCCCCACCCTGGATCAATTCCTCCCCCTCCCCGCCAGTGCCTCCCGCCCACCGCGATCAGCTGTTTAGCAGTG
>NC_133780.1:8311380-8340798 GCF_003597395.2 Chelonoidis abingdonii | reverse complement strand
AGCACTTCCTGGGAAATGATAAAGTTGGTGCCTGTGTCCCCAGGTGCTGCCTCTGTAAGGCCACGGGACTAGATTGCTCTAGGAACAGGTTCATATTGTCCATATTGCAGAGTATGTGTATGTGGTGGCAGAAGATCTGTTTGAATTGTCTGTGGGGGTTTTTTGGGGGGGGGAGGGAGAGGATGGAGGGAGAGTTTAAGAAATAGTTATGAATGAAGAGAAATAGCAGCTTCCCCATTAAAAATAAGGCAGAGGCAGTTGCAGTGACTCAGGCAGAGCCCTGTAAGCAGAGGGTGCTGCTGTGTTGGGAGCCGGCCATGTCACCGGGATCGTCCGGACGTGGTGGGGGTTGTCCCTTCTCCCCATGACTGCGTGGGGAGGAGTCTCTCCAGCTGGTGCCTCTGACTCCTCTGACTGCCAGGTTTCTTGTCCCTGTGCTGCCCCCTTCTCTTTCCTTGCACGGGGGGTGGGGGGTAAAGTGGGTTCCCAAACTGCAACTAAAGCTGATGCCTACATCCAGGCATCCTCCCCTGCTCCGTCCCTGATGATGGGAGTGGGGGAAGAAGGCAAAGGGGCAACCATAACAGCACTCTTCTAGATTCTGGCAGGAGGAGGCTGTAGTGAAATCCCGGCTCAACACCAGCACAGAGGCAGCTGCCTGGGACCCAGGACAGCAAGGCAGGAAATCAGGGAGTGTCCCAACGAGGATAGGGCTGCTGGGGTGTGTGAGAAATGGTCCCAGCGTCCCCCAAAACTGAGCTCTGCCTCTAACCCTCTGATTCTCTCTCCCCCCAGTGAATGTGACTCTGGATCCAGACACAGCTCACCCCGAACTCACGGTGTCTGAGGATCGGAAAAGTGTGAGATGGGGAGACATGCAGCGGAAAGTGCCTGACAGTCCCAAGAGATTTGACACTCAGCCCTGTGTGCTGGGCTGTGAGGGATTCACCTCAGGGAGACACTACTGGGAGGTGGAGGTGGAGGGTGGGGGATGCTGGGCCGTGGGGGTGGCCAGAGAGTCTGTGAGGTGGAAGGAAGAGATCAGCCATAACCCTGAGGGGGGGATCTGGATTTTGTCCCAGTGTGTGGGTGAATACTGGGCTCAGACCTCCCCTCTGACCACCCTCTATCTGAGCTGGGACCCCAGGAGGATCGGGCTTTTGCTGGACTACGAAGTGGGGCGGGTGTCTTTTTTCGACGCGGACAACGAGAAACCCATCTTCACTTTCCTGCCGGCCTCCTTCGGCGGGGAGAGAGTCCGCCCTTGGTTCCGTCTCTCTGGGGAGGACATGCTGCTCCAGCTATGTCCCTGAGGCGCAGGGTGGGACAGCTGTCCTGCTCTGCCAGCCCCCATCTGAAGTGCATTTCTGGCCTGCCAAAGCAACCTCGAGACTGGAGCGATCCATCTAGATGCAAGAATGACTTTGACTGGGCTATTGATCCCTATTGTCTATGATCCCAGAGGGCTGTATGTTTCTGCAAAGAATGAAACGGGGGCAGGGGCTGAAGTATGATTTAGTGTATAATAAAAGGAGCTCGTCTGTTGCGCTGGGTAAAAACAACAGAAATAAACACTCTTTTATAAATTGGGATGGTGCTTTCTTTTCCCTGCCATGTCTACTGGGTTCAAGGCAGGATACGTGAGAAAGATTATTCGTATTATTAATGTTAATAGTACAGTAAAAGCTGTATTATCTGGCACTTTGTGAACCAGAAAGCTCTATTAACCAGCATTTCTGCTATCTCCCAATACAAATCTTCAATCTAGTAAGTGGGACTAGTATACTGCCCAGAAGGTCATGCAATTGCACATTCTGCACTCCAAAAGAGGCAGAAGACAAGTAAGCAAGGTGATATCAGGGATTTATTCAGAAAAGCAGCTGACAGGGTGTGTCATAGGGTCAGT
Source organism: Chelonoidis abingdonii (assembly GCF_003597395.2). Classification (NCBI taxonomy): domain Eukaryota; kingdom Metazoa; phylum Chordata; order Testudines; family Testudinidae; genus Chelonoidis; species Chelonoidis abingdonii. Next base: position 8,338,892 of record NC_133780.1, on the reverse strand, counting down.
ATAGATTCAGCCCAATCTTACACCTTCTACATCTACTGTACAATAATTGGTATTGATAATGCTGACCCAGAGGCACTGCAAGATCCTGAAGTGCCTTCTGAATCATGAAAGAAAGACTAAATTATGTTCCGTGTAGCTTTAGTGTATTTTTAGTGATCTGGGTGTACACCATGCGCTGCCCATAGTGACATGCAGTATCATAAGATAATCCACTGTATGGAATACTCCCTGTATATACCTAAGTGCTTTAAGAAACCAACCACTCTGCAGTGCAATACTGCAACTGGATTGCTGAGTACCTGTCTACTATTTTATACTATATTCATTTTATTGTATTCTTTGAAAATTGGTATTCCATTGGTAAGTATAACACTTAGTTAATTGGAATTTTTGACTAACTGGCACCTCTATTCCCCCAACATGCCAGATAACAAAGCTTTTACTGTATAAATCTTTATTTATTCATATTATCATAGCAGCTAGGGACTTCAGTCACAGCTTGTGCTAGACAGTGTGCAAACAGAACGCAAAGACAGTGCCTGCCCTCAATCCCTGTGTAATGAGGTAGAAACTCACTGGTGCGGTGCCTCCTGCTGGTTGTCTGGGAATTCTCTTTTCCAGCATATGGAGTGCCCTCTGCAGACCAGTGTCTTGCCTGCTGCTGGCCATGTATCCCTCCCAGACCCCAGTGCCCCTTACCCTTGGGTTTCTGCCCCCAGCAGTACCCCACAATCTGACTCTCCCCTCCCAGGGAAACCCTCCAACCACTAAACCCACCTTGCCTCAGTGACTACTGCCAGTCATCATCTAGCCCCCGCTCACTGGGGCAGACTGTCCGCTCATCACTGGCAAGAGGGTAGGATCAGCTACCTCTGCCTATCCCTGGGCTGCCTCTCTGCAGCCCCAGTACCTTTTGTAGGGGTTCACCAGGCTGGAATTCCCCAACTCCCTTTGTCCTGCCCCAGCACTGTTCCACTTCAGGTACCTCACTCTCAGACAGTGACAGCTACCACTACCCACTCCCACTCCCAGGCTTCTGGCCCACAGCCCTCTTATTGGCCAGCTGGGCCCCAATCAAGCTGGCCACAGCTGTGGCGCTTCCCCAGTCAGCCTAGCCTTTCACAGCAACAGCCCCCTCTAGGGCTGCTTTTAACCCTTGTTTGCCAGGAGTGGGGCAACTCTACACCCTGCTTTCCCCTGATGTCTGCTGGAGCCAAATTTTCAGGCCTGGGTGTATCAAGTGCCTGGACACTCTGGTGACGGGGCCACCCAAGTACCTAGGTGGAGAGGCACTAGGAAGCTCCTGTGTATGCAGCTATAACATCACAGCTGTTAGTGGGGATCAAAAGTCAGAACTTCAGACCCCGAATCACCCACCCCTTTCCCTTGCATTAAAGCAGTAAAGCTTTATCCCCAACAATAGGGGGAAGTAACAGGTATTAGAATTATTTCATTCCTTTCTTTCTTGCTTTCCCACAAAACAAGGCCCATTAACTTACAGCACAGCTTGAGAGGAAAATATGAAGCTCAGTTCCCCTCTCATGCTAATATAAATCAGGAACACAGCAGAACCTCCGAGTTACAAACAGCTCGGGAATGGAGGTTGTTCGTGACTCTGAAATCTTCGTAACTGAACAAAACCTTATGGTGGTTCTTTCAAAAGTTTACAACTGAACATTGACTTAATGCAGCTTCGAAACTACTATGCAAAAGCTATGCTGATACAAGCACCTTTATCCTGATACAGCTAAGTGTTGTACCAAGTTTACTATAAGAGAATGACAAAGGAAAGAGAGAGACAAGGCGGGTGAGGTCAAGTTCTGTTGGTGAGAGAAACAAGCTTTCAAGCTTACCGGGAGCCCAGCCCTGCAGAAGAGCTCTGTGTGGCTCAAGAGCTTCTCTCTCTCACCAACAGACTGGTCCAGTCAAAGGTATTCTCTCACCCACCTCCTCTCTCTGATATCCCCAATGCGGCTACAACAACATAAAGGAAACCGAGACAGGCACAAAGAGAAACAAAGTCAGACAGTGAAAGAGACAAACAAGGACAGGCAGAGAGAGAGAGACAGGTGTATTGGACGTATTTGTGTTCTACATTTAAATACAAGGAGACCAGCCCAGCAGTGCAGTTGCTCCATATCACAACCTTCATCTTCAGAAACTTCTTCAGCCTGCAATGAGCCTACCAAGAAAAACAAGCCTCCATCACAGCCCTAGCTGGGAATGTGACATTTCCTCAAGGCTCCATGAAATCGAGAGCTAGAGATCCTGTCCTTGGCATCAGACTAGCTAAGTGATCAAAGGGACCGTGCTTAAGGCTCTGTGTGCCTTGCTTGAGCTGGGTATTCTGGTCTACAGGTGGAGGTTGGGTTCACATCCTGCTCTTAACACATTTCTTCCAGGCACTTGGACTTAGTGTATAAAATGAATTAACTAATGGTGAATTCACTGCAGGCAAAGAATTCCTCCGTTATCCTGCAGGGCTTGCTTGCTTTCTTAAAGCTGGGATGCCACCCTCCCTTCCACAGCCTCCTCTCCAGCACATCACAGTCAAACTGTCCTCATGCCTCCCAGAAATTCATTTCCCATACTGCCCTGCAATGCAAACTACACTTCCCATAAAACTCTGCAATGCATACTGCTTTCCCCATAATACTCCGCCACAAACACTACATTGCTGATCAGGCCCAGGCCCAGAGACTACATCTCCCACAATGCCTTGCGATAAAACTCTCGTGCATGACAAAGGAGACTACACTTCCCATAGTTCTCTGCAACACAGACTGCCCTTTGGCGTTTGCTCCGCAATAGAGTGTGTGTCTTTATGCCTTGCAGTGGAGACTACATTTCCCATAGTGCATCTGTGATGGAAACACAAAAGGCAACTGGTATGCAGGTTCTGCTACCCCCGGTGCATCGGAGAAGCATCTCTGGTTGGCTGCGGCTGCTCCTCAATTACCCCTGGGTGCTTGGGCACAGGGACCTCTCGGTATGAATCCAGGTAAGTACTGGGAAGGGGATTGGTGGTAGGTGCAGTGAACAAACAGCTCAGGAAAGGCAGACAAGGAACCTTGATGTAGGTCAATACAGCAGCTGAGTATTTTGCAGCCTGACCCCTAAGAAGCTGCTTAGAGAGCAAGATGCCCTGTTTGGTGCTGGACAGCAGGACCCCTGTATTTGCCAGCTGAAATCATTCAAGAACCAGTCAGCCCCCCAAAATCACGAGGCTGCTTTCAAATAATGAGGCTTTAAATAATAAACACATTATTATTATTAATTTTGTTGTTTATTTTGTTATTATTAGTAATAATTATTGTTTCATTATGGCTTATTAATTGCCTTCTGGGTTTTGAGACTCTAGAACCAAGTTTTCAAGCTTTTCTCTTTAACCTCAAGGTCTAGAAATGTACTTTTTTAAAAAGAAAAAAATGAAAGCTGAGGTTCTTTCATAATCATCTGACTCTGGGGCTTTGAGGAAAACACTAAACATTGTGAGACTGGAGATAAAAATCAGATGTTGGCATCACTGAAACAGTCGCCCAGCTCCTTAGCTGAGCCAAGATTTTGCTAAGTGACTTAATGATTTTCAGTGTCCGCCTTAACGGGGCCAGATTTTCAAAAAGGGCTGAGAACTTATCCTCTGAAAAATCAGGGCTTCTTTGTGGTGCGTCAAGTTAATCATCCAAAATTCAGCAGTTGCTTTGGAAAATCTTGGCCAGGTAGCTCCATTGATGTTAGCGGAGCAGTGCCAATGTGCACCAGCTAAGGATCTGGTTCCACAGACTCCTAATACAAATCCAGAACTGGGAACGGGAGGGAGCAGAAGAACCTAGAAAGTAGACCTTCCCCCACAGCTCACACTTCTCAACTGGCATTGTGAGAGCTCCTCTCCCGTTTCATCTTTAGCTATCGGTTCTCTACAGTCGCCCATCACCACAGTGTCTGATCATCTTCCACTTAAAATTCTGGGCAGGAGCAAAGTCCCTAGTGGGCCCCTTAGATTCTCTGGCACCTTCTCAGGGACAGAAGTACGTTTGGGGATAGGAGTGAAACTCATTTTAGAAAATAAGAACAGCCATACTGGGACAGACCAAAGGTCCATCTAGCTCAGTATCCTGCCTTCCAATAGTGCCCAATACCAGGTGCTTCAGAGGGAATGAACAGAACAAGTGATCATCAAGTGATCCATCCCCTATCACCCATTCCCAGCTTCTGGCAAACAGAGGCTAGGAACCCCATCCCTGCCTATCCTGGCTAATAGCCATTGATGGACCTATCCTCCATAAATTTGCTTAGTTCTTTTTTGAACCCTGTCATAGTTTTGGCCTTCACAACATCCTCTGGCAAGAAGTTCCACAAGTTGACTGTGTGTTATGTGAATAAATACTTCCTTTTATTTTAAGCCACTTTATAGCATCCTGAGGACCACACACTAAAGCTGGTTAGTGAGCAGAATTTTGGTTCTGTGAAATTTTGAGTGTTCGGGAAACGTTTTAGACAAAATTGGGACAAAAAGCCAAAACCATGAAAATAGTTGTGAAACTGAAGTCCTGCAGTACTTTGCTTCAGAAACATTGAAATGTTTCCACAGTGAGAATGGTGTTTCCTAAATATGCTCCTCTGCTCCAGGGCAGGCTGCCTTGGAACAAGGACCCTAGAAATCTGCCTGATTTTGATTGAAAGTTTCAATAAAATCAGAATATTCCTGCAGAATATTTCAATTCTGTCAAAATATTTCCCGGTGAGAAAACGGTTCCATTTGAAAATTTTCTGCCAGCTCTAGCCAGCAACCCAGTACTTTGGGTATAATGATGAAGAACCTCTAAATGTACCTTACATTTGATATCTCTGTGGTAGGACTAGCTTGCTGGCATTGTTATTAGAGGTGATCAGATAGCAAGTGTGAAAAATCGGGACAGGGTGGGGGGTAATAGGTGCCTATATAAGACACAGTCCCGTCCCTATAAAATCGGGACGGCTGGTCACCCTAATTGTTTTCCTTTTCCTGGAACCTTTCTGTTTTTCATTTACTTAGTAATAGCGAGGATAATTAATCATTGGAGCAATTTGCCAAGGATTGCGGTGGATTATCTGTCTCTGGCAATTTTTAAATCCAGATTGGATGCTTTTCTAAAAGATATGCTCTAGTGCAAACAGGAATTATTCTGGGGAAGTTCCATGGCCTGGGTTCTCTGGCCAGGAGGTCAGACTGTATGATCACAATGGTTTTTTATAGTCTCAGATTCTATGCAGTATTTGTATTACATAGGGTCTAAAGGCTGCAGCTGAGATCTGGACACACTACAAACACACAATGAGACTCAGTCCCTGCCCCAAAGACCTTACAGTCTAAATAGACAGGAATGGAGGGGGAAAGGACGATTATTCCCATTTCACAGATGGGAACTGAGGCTGGCTTTTTCAAAGGTTACCTAAGGGAATTATTAAAATTAATCAAGAAGTTATTCCTGAATTCAGTGAAAGTTGGATGTCTATTTCACATAGGCGCCTTTAAACATCCCAGCCTAAGTGAATCGTCCAAGGTCATACAGGGAGTGTGTAGCAAAGCTGGGGAATGCAACCAAGTGTCCTGCAGGCCTTACCCCTTTCCTTAACCTCAAGACCATCAGCCTTCCTCACACTGTGACCTTGCGTTGTCATTTACACCCGTGTAAAGTGTGTGAAATAAGCCACCCTGTCCAAAAAGATTTCAAGGTCAGAAGGATCATTCTGATCCTCTAGCCCAGTGATTCTCAACCTTTTTGGGCACAGGAGCCATTTGTCAATGTTTGTGGCCTGTCGCGACCCAGTAAATAGTCTGGGGGTGGAGGCCCTGGGGTGAGTTTAGTCAGATCCTGTCCCCTGGTGGGGTTTGGTCCTGCACGGCGCTCGCCCCACAGTGGCGGCTCCTGCAGCTCCTGGGCTGTGGGGCTGGCTGGGCTTGGGTCTCTGCTCTGGGCACTGTGACCTCTGGGGAAGCAGCGCTGCTCAGGTTTGGCCCCGGCCCCTGACTGGACACAATCTGTGTGAGTGGAGCTGTGCCCTGGCTCATGGGGTTGCAGGGCCACTCAGTCAGGTTTGGCCCCCAGGCTCCCGTCGCCATGACAGCTGGGCTAAACCTGAGTGGCGCTGGGAGGCTGAAGTGCTTGGAACGGGGAGGCGAGCCGGGCCCAGCCAGCCCCGCGGGACTGGAGCCGCGACCCTTTGAAACATTCTGGAGCAGAGGCGCCAACTTCTAGTTTTCCCTGGGGGTGCTCCACCCCACTTTGCCCTAAGGCCCTGCTCCCACTCCACCCCTTCCCCAAAGACCCCGCCCTCACTCCACCTCTTCCTGCCCCTGCTCTGCCCCCCTCCTGAGGCCCCACCCCACTCTACCCCTTCCGCCACGGCTCCGCCCTCACCCCACCTCTTCCTGCCCCTGCTCTGCCCCCTCCCTTGAGGCTCCACCCTTGCTCCGCCTCTTCCTGCCCCTCTACACCCCTTCCGAAGTCCCCTGCCTGCCCGCCACTGGCTGCATGCCGTCCTTCCACAAGCCTCCAAACAGCTGTTTTGCAGCTGTGCCAGAACCCACTTTTTGTTTTCTGCAGGTGCTCCAGCCCCAGAGCACCCGCACTCGGCACCTATGTTCTGGAGACCCAATTTTGGGTCCCGACCCACAGGTGGAGAAATGCAGATCTAGTCTGACCACGTGAATAGCACAGGCCACTTAATTCTGCTCCGTAATTCCTGTAGGAAGCACAATAGCTTGAGGTTGTGCCGGGATCCGGCTGATCTTAGGGATTCAGTGTCTGCATTCCCACCTTAATGAGTTTCCCCAACCCACAGTGCTGAGGTTTCCTTTCTGCCCAGCCCAGAGAATGACTCACCTTCAGATTCTCTCTTTTTGTTCTGGCAGCTGACGGGCTCAAGCATGAGAACGAAGAGATGAATCCCTGGGAAGGAGGTCTGGAGCATGCGGAACCACACAGGGCATTCTCGGGAAGATCCGATGGGATTGTTTCGGAGAGAGGAAAAGTCGTGGAGAGTCGGCGCAGGTCAGGGAGGCAGCACCAAGCAAAGCAAGAGGATAAACCCGCCTGCCATCAGAGAGTTCTCAAGGGACCCCAAGACAGCAATGCAGTCGCCACCGAGAAACCCTATAAATGCAGCGTTTGCGGCAGGAGCTTCTCTCAAAGCTCCAACCTTCTGACGCACCAGAGGCTGCACACGGGCGAGAGACCCTACAAATGCACCAGCTGCGGGAAAAGCTTCAACACCAGCTCGGCTCTCATCGTGCACCGCCGGACCCACACCGGGGAGAAATCCTACCGCTGCCCCGACTGCGGGCGGAGCTTCAGTGAGGGCTCGGTGCTGATCAAGCACTGGCGGACCCACACGGGTGAGAAGCCCTACAAGTGCTCCCACTGCGGGAAAGGCTTCAGCCAGAGCTCCAATCTACACGCCCACCAGCGGGTCCACACCGGGGAGCGGCCGTACCACTGCGCCAACTGTGGGAAACACTTCAGCACCAGCTCCAACCTCAGCGCCCACCAGCGGGTCCACACCGGGGAGCGACCCTATAAATGCCCTGAGTGCGCACGGAGCTTCAGCCAGCAATCCAACCTGATCTCCCACCAGAGGACCCACCTGGAGGAGAAATCCCACCTGTGCCCCGATTGCGGAGAAGGCTTCGGCACCAGCGCCCAGCTCCTGACCCATCGGAGGAGCCATGCCGGCGACAGGCCTTAAAAATGTTCAGACTGTGAGAAAAGCTTCCCCAGCCGCTCCGCCCTGATCACCCATCAGAGGACCCACACGGGAGAGAAACCCTATGAATGTCCCGATTGCCAGAGGGGCTTCACCCGGCGCTCAGACCTCAATAAGCACCGCCGCGTCCACACGGGGGAGAGACCCTTTAGGTGTGCCAGCTGTGGAAAAAGCTTCAGCCAGAGCTCCCACCTGATTACCCATAAGAGACTCCATGAGGAGGCAAAGCCCTATAAAGGCAGCGTGAGAACCACGCTGACGGTCCTCCAGGAAGATGATCCCGGTAAAGATACCCAGAGCCAGGGAAGCGTCAGCCAAAGCTCAGCAGAGACCAGCGATGGGGAATCCCACCCAGCAGGGAAACCCCATCAATGCCCCAACTGCGAGGAAAGGTTCGACGCCATCTCCAAGCTCAATGTGCATCGGCAAACGCACCGAGAGGAGAAATCTCGTCCACGTGGTAACGCTGTGCAAAGGTTGAGTGGCTCCAATCACAGTGCACGAAAGGGAGCTGACCCAGAGGAAGAAGCTGATCTGGGGAAAAGATTGAAGGCGAGCCCAGCACCCTCAAATACACATCCCAAAATCCTGCTGGAGGAGGAGTTCTCTCCATGCATTAGCACTGAGCAGAGCCCTCAATCCACCAGCTCCAACGTCAGTGCATGTCAGAGAGCCCTCTCAGAGGGGGAGTCCCTTCCATGCGCTGGTACAGAGCAGAGCCCAGTGTCGGCTGCCTGCCGGGCAGAGCCAAGGGGCCGCAAGGCACGCTCTGATCCAAGCTCAGCCCCTCTGCACCATCTGGCGACAAAGCCCTTCCGGTGCTCCGAATGTGGGAAGAGCTTCAGCCAGAGCTCCAACCTGATCAAACACCAGCGGACCCACACAGGGGAGCGTCCCTACACCTGCGCTGTCTGCAAGCGGAATTTCAACACCAGCTCGACGCTGATCGTACACCGCCGGACCCACACTGGGGAAAAGTCCTACCGGTGCCCCGACTGCGGGCGCAGCTTCCGGGACAGCTCGGTGCTGATCAAACACCAGAGGATCCACACGGGAGAGAAACCCTACAAATGCTCCCACTGCGGGAAGGGCTTTGCCCAGAGCTCCAATCTTCATGCCCACCAGAGGACACACACTGGGGAACGGCCATACCACTGCCACGACTGCGGGCGGGGCTTCAGCCAGCGCTCTAACCTCATCACCCACCAGAGGACCCACACAGAGGAGAAATCCTACCTCTGTCCCGACTGTGGGGTTGGCTTCGGTTCCCGCCCAGCCTTGGCAACCCATCAGAGGGCCCACGCAGAGGGCAGGCCCCACCAGTGCTCTGACTGCCAGAGGAGCTTCGCCCGGCGCTCGGACCTCATTAAGCACTGGCGGACCCACACAGGAGAGAGACCCTACCTGTGCCCCCAGTGCGGGAGAAGCTTCAGCCAGAGCTCTCACCTGGTGGTCCATCAGCGAACGCACCTGCCAGAGAAGCCTTACAAATGCACCAACTGTGGGAAAAGCTTCAGCACCAGTTCTCACCTCCTTGCCCACCAAGGGACCCACACGCCATAGCCACCTGGCACTGGTGTGGTCCTAGAAATACCAGGCTGGACTGGGCCTTGAGAGGGCATCCAGTCCAGCCCCACCAGTGGAATTAGGACCAAATACACCTAGCCTGTCCCTGACAGGTGTTTGTCCAACCTGGTCTTAAAAACCTCCAGTGGTGTGAGTCCCTCAATTTCCATAGGTCGCCTGTTCCAGAGCAGAACTCCTCTTAGGTGTTAGAAAGTTTTTCCACGTATCTGGGCTAAATCTTCCTTACTCCAGATTAAGCCGATTATTTCCACTGAGATTAATAACACTGTTGCCTTCCTATAAATCACTTTTCACCTGTAGAGCTCAAAGCACTTCCCAATTTCTAATCTAAAGATCCTCACAGCACCCCTGAGAGGTAGGGAAGCGCTATTATCCCCCGTTTTACAGATGAGGGACTGAGACGCAGAGAGGCTAAGTGGCTAACTTGAGGTCAGACAGGAAACCCGTGGCCCAGCAGGGAGCTGACACTGATTCGCCCATGTCCTAAGCCAGAGCCTTCACCATTCGACCATCCTTGCCCTCAGGTAGCTGAAATCATAGGTGCGGACTTTCTAATGTGCCAGGGGTTCCTCGATCCTGTTCCACCCCATGCCACACCCCCACTCCATCCCTTTTCCCAAGGCCCCACCCTCACCCTGCCTGTTCCAGCCCCCTCCCCTGAGTGCGCCCTGCCCTTGCTCCTCCCGCTCCCCCCAGTGCCTCCTGCATGCTGGGGAACAGCTGATCCACGGAGAGCTGGAGGTGCTGGGAGGGAGGGGGAGACACTGATGGGGGGAGCACCCACTATTTTTTTCCTGGGAGTGCTCCGACCCTAGAGCACCCGCAGAGTTGGCGCCTATGGCTCAAAGAGGGGAGGAAGGGGGCCCTGGGGGAGACCTGGATTCTTTATTCTCCCTATGTGACCTTGAGCAAGGTACTTAGGGACCATTGTAATGCCCAGCTTGGGTAGACATACACACCCTCGCTTTGATCAAGCTTGCGTGCTCAAAATAACAGCAATGCTGCTGCAAGGATGGGCTAGCAGCTGGAGTACAATCCCATCTGAGACCCTAGCTATGCACTCAGGTGGCTAGCCCGTCGTGCCCCTCCTGCCCCATGGCGGCTACAATAGGAGTGGCAGAAACTTCCTAAAAGAGGGGGGGGGGGCATTGGCGCCTGAACCATGGCCGCAGCCCCGTGCTGCCCTTTCTCTCCAAGGCCCCGCCTTTGTACCACCCCTTCCCCTGCAACTCCGCCCCACCTCACTTCTTCCTTTCATGACCACGCCGCTACACACACCACACTGCTCTCTTCCCCCCCCCCCCCGGTCATTCGCCCTTATGGCCAGTAAAAAGTGATGGGGCCATGGCCTCCTGGTTCCCCTGCATTCTGGTGCCCTTGAGCTACCCCACTGTTTTTAGCATGCTAGCTGGATCAATGGGAGCACATGTACATCTACCGACTCTGGAAATTGCAGCTCCAGCTTTAATAGAAACGTGTCCTTAAGGCTACATTTTTCAAAGTGCCTCAAGATTGAAATCAATGTGAGTTAAGTCCCTATGCAGGTGTGATGCCTTTGAACATCCTGTTGAATGCCTCCTTGCATCTTTACAGGTTTCGGCGTGGTAACCATGTTAGTCTGTATCAGCAAAAACAACGAGGAGTCCTTGTGCACCTTAGAAACTAACAAATTTATTTGGGCATAAGCTTTCACGGGCTGGAACCCACTTCATCCGATCTGATTGGCATTTTCATCAGATCTGATGAAGTGGGTTCTAGCCCACGAAAGCTTGTGCCCAAATAAATTTGTTAGTCTCTAAGCTGCCACAGGGACTTCTCGTTGTTTTTCCTGCATCTTTAGGCACAGAAACACCTTTGAAAATCTGGCCTCTTGTGCCTCAGTTCCCAATCTGTACAATGGGGATAGGAGCACCCATCTTACACAGTGCATTAAGATTGCGAGGTCTTTGGATACTAGGCGAAGGGGGGCCTGATAAGTACCCTTAGAATACATTATTGTGCCATGAATGTAGAGACCTTTGTCACACTTGAAAGTGTGTTGACAGCTAGTCACTGGTTGGCATTTTCTGAGCAGAAAATAATTTTGTTAATGTTGGGACCCGGGGTGCCTGGGGCAGCCCTCACTGTAAATGCCACAGTTAGGGCAGGCTGTAAAGGAGACCAGATTCTCCCAAAACTGGTGGTTAACACTGGAGTTAGTCTCCCTAACCAGTCACAAACTCTGCTCCTGATCCCCTCCACTGGTTGCTGAGAAACTAAAAAAGAACTCACAGAGCCCCCTTCATTGCATTCCAGTTCTCTGGCTCTCAATCAGCACCTAGATCCAGTACAGTGAGAAGTTATTGAAACTCTGCTCATTATAGAAAATATTCTTCTGACCCCAAAGAGTCAGCCACATTACTAGGTCAGTACTAGTTTGGATCTTACCCAAAATACCATGCTGCCAGCCAATCCCTTAGTGTCTAAAACTAAAGGTTTGTTATAAGGAAAAAGAACGAACAAGAGGAGAGTTGTTAAATGGTAAAGCACTCAGATACGTACAGAGACTTCAAAGACCATATATCAGATTCTTAGTAATATTGGTGAGTTTGCTGTCTTGAGAGTCCCTCTGAAACACATCCACAGCTTGGATGGGTCTTTCAGTCCTTTGTTCAGAGCTTCAGTTTGTAGAGAAGTTACTCCAGAGGTAAGAAGCAGGAATTAAGACAAAATGGAGGTGATGCAGCTTTCTTTTATATTCGTTTGCCATGTGGTTTGTAATTTCCTGTGTCCCAGACACAAGCTTCACATCACATGCCATGGAAAAGCCATAGAGTTCTCTTCCATAGATATGCTCCTACATGTCTTGCTGACTCATACAGTGTAGCTCCTGGTTTCTTTCAATGGGTTCATTGTACAGCTGATGACCCTGAATGGCCATCGAACAGGCTAGGCAGTGCTGATGCCAATCAGTCTGGGGGTGTCAGCCGGAAACACAGAACAAGTTGGAAATACAGATATACTCCCCACATCTATAACTCACAATGCAAAGGTGATACAAACATATAAAGAAGATTATCATCCTTGGCAAAGTGTAACATTTTTGCAGATACCTCACACGGCATATCTGGTCAGACTCCTTGCAAATGTACAATATTGGTATCAACACTATCATATAATGTGTCCCTCGTATTCCATACAGCGTCACAAATGGAAAATCTCATTTCATCAAAACCAGAAAAGTGGCATTCCTCTGGGAAACTGGGCATTTCTCACTGGGAAATCCCCAAGCAGGGGAAAGCTAGTGGGACTCTACTTTCCAACTTGAATTCCAGCTGGAAAAAGATGGGAAACAGTCAGAAAATGTGAGAAAATAGGATTCTCTTACTCTCCCTCTCTTTTTCTAATAGTCCCATGGGAAAACTGGAATTTCCCCCTGGAAAAGCTTCCAAAGGACATATGCCCCTCAAAATTCCTCTGAGAACTCAATACAGGGGTAGCTATGTGAAATTCTATGGCCTGTATAAAGCAGGAGATCAAACTAGATCATAAAATGGTCCCTTCTAGCCTTAAAATCCAGTAAACAAATTCCCATTTTCCAACCAGGTCTAGTAACTTCACTGTTAGCTAGGCCTGGCTAATGGATGTGGCCTTTTAGCCCAAGCAGGCAGTGCTTATGCTTTTGGATAGAGGTCGGGGTTCAGTCCTCACAGATGCTCAAATTCCCTACAGAGCTTTAAAAATTTCAATCTCCGTGTCCGCATGTACCATTGCTGCTCAGAAAACCTATTGGAACCAACCTTGAGACTTCTGGAGCTAAAAGCATGAACTGGTATGGCCTGATCTAAAGGAGAAAAGGAGGCTGCATTTGAGAGTACAGTTTTATTTATAAAAGTTTTAATAAACAATAGCTGTTAGAAGCATGTTACAGACGTGATTAGTATGTGCTATAGGTGCATCAGTTGAAGGTTATAAGCATGTTCATAGGAGTCAGTATCGATGGTTATAAGCAGTCTATTGATCTATCGACCTGTCTAAATGGGGAGGTGGGGGTCGCATACTTCTTTGCTTCTGTAGGCTGAGTTTATTGCACATACCAAAGACCTCTTGCATCCCTCCAGTCCACCCTCTTTTCCCCTCTATTTCAGCGATTCCCTGTAACTTTCCTCCCTTCCTTGGTTAGTCTTTGTTCTGTCTGGAAGATGAGCCATTCGGTAGCAACATGTTAAAGTCCATTGGGAGGAGGATCAGGGATGTTGTTATGCTGGAAGGTATTAGGGGGTGCAATCAACCTGTTTGAGCTACAGACGTTCACAGAGGTGCTTGAAGCTGTGGCTAGGCGAATCAGATGGAAGGGACCCCCAGTGTCCCCTGTTTTTCCCCATCTTGTTTCCTGATTTTGTTCCCCCAAAATGAATAGGCTTGTGACCATTGACATCTAGAACATTCCCGTATATGTTGGAATTGATCAGATGCGGTGTTCCGACATTACCACGTTACGAAAGGTAAACGGAGAAATGTAGTTGAGTGTCAGGCTTTTGAACGCCCAGCCAAAGATTGAGTGACCATTTCTTGAAATGCTCTGTTAATCCTTTATTAACCTGTAATAAATGTCACCGTAAAAAAAAGTGTGAGCAGACAATCTCCATTTCCTCCAAGGCTATAGTGGACTCAAAACATCTATATCTTCTCTAACCAATAGAGGTGGACAGAGAGCCACTCTTTGTGAGTGAGGGGTACAATTGCATGAGAGCCAGTCTCAATTTCTAAGAATATTTCTTACTGTAACCCTTCTGCCAGGTGGAGTCAGGAGCAACCACGACTGCATTCCATACTTAGGGGTTTCTTTCCATCAAGTCAACACAGAACTGGCTCGAGCCCCCACCCAATAACCTGGGACAGTTGCACACCACCCCTGGGCACCTCCAAGAAGCAACACTTCCCTTCTCACAAGCACAGAGTCTGAGAGTAGAAAAGAAACTTTTCATAAAAGGAGGGAAGTGACCCAGCATTAATTAGGGAAAATGCCGCAATCAGGATTCATAAACATAAAACCATGGGGAAAACACCTGCCCCAGAGCATGATGGGCAGTGTCCTTTTGCTTCAGGTTCTTAAGTGCATCAGCCAAGAGTTCCTTTAATGTGCCTCTCCCATCTTCCACACACCACAGTCATAGTTGTTGTCCTTAGTGATGAGCCAAAGTTCAGAGGTCATCTTCAGGAGCTCACCTGCCCAGAGCCGGCTTTAGACCTGTTCCACGAATTCCCCTGAATCGGGCCCCGCGCCTAACAGGGCCCCGCACCCAGTGAGAATCCCTTCCCTGGCTAGAGGTGCCTTTTTAATCTTTACTCACCTGGCGGCACTTTGGGTCTTCAGTGGCACTTCGGCAGTGGGTCCTTTGCTCACGCTGGGTCTTCGGTGGCACTTCAGCGGTGGGTCCTTCAGTGCCGCCAAAGACCTGGAGCGAGTGAAGGACCTGACGCCAACGTGCCGCCAAAGACTCAGAACACTGCCCGGTGAGTACAAGCCCCAGGTGTTTTTTTTAATGTGTGTGTTTTTTTTACGTCATCTCTGCCGGGGCCCCATCATAACTGTTCGAATTAGGCCCCACACTTCCTAAAGCCAGCCCTGCACCTGCCAACTGGTGGGAGTAGGGAAGGGGAACAACCCTGCTTTGAAATCTGATCTTTTGTTTGCTTACCCTATACTATACAGATTTCATGGGGGAAGCCAGTGTTTCTCAAACTGGGAGGTCCTGATCCAAAAGGGAGTTGCAGGTGGGTCACAAGGTTATTTTAAAGGAGTCACAGTACTGCCACCCTTACTTCTGCGCTGCCTTCAGAGCTAGGCAGCCAGAGAGCAGTGGCTGTTGGCCAGGCACCCAGCTCTGAAGGCAGTACTCTGCCAGCACCACTGCAGAAGTAAGGGTGGCAATACTATACCATACCATCTTTACTTCTGTGCTGTTGCTGGCGACAGCTCTACCTTCAGAGCTGGATTCCCGGCCAGCAGCCAGCACTCTCCAGCTGTCCAGCTCTGAAGGCAGTGCCCCGCCAGCAGCAGCGCGAAAGTAAGGGTAGCAGCACCACAACCCCCTTTACGATAACATTATAACCACCCCACAATTCCTTTTTTGGGTCAGGAGCCCTACAATTACACAACCATGAAATTTCATATTTAAATAGCTCAAATGATAAAATTTACTAGTTTTAAAATCCTATGGTCATGAAATTGACTAAAATGGACCATGAATTTAGTAGGGCCCTTGTTATCAGTAATTTCATTTCTGCTGGTGTGCAACAAGGCTCCTGGTTGAATCTTAATCAACTTATTACTAGATAGTGGAGAAATGAGAGGAAAAATAGGACTAGACTCTGCCCTTTTAATACTAGTGGGGTTTAGTTTGGTACCCATATCCCCTGCTGTTTAGTGAGTGCTGTTTAGTCGAGGGTGAGGCCTTCAATCAGGGTATGCCAAGCACAGTTCTGCTGCCCTTGATTCACACAACAAGGATAACAACCCTTTAGTGCCCCTGCCTCCAGTGGCAAAGTGACTTTTGATCCAACGCCAGCCAAAAGTGATCATTCAGGCAAAGCAGTCCCATCATGCTGAGCACTTAGGCAGGGTGGGTGTGCGCATGCAAACAAGGTCAGCTCCTGAAATCCTCTTCTCTGGCTCAGCACTAGGTGTCAAGGGAGAGCGCATTCAGAGCCTGCTCAGGTTACCAAAAATTATTCCCAAATGGATGGATTTTCAAAATTGCTCAGCACCCAACTTCTTCCATTTAGGCACCTAATAGGAAGTATGAAATTATTCAAAAGTTCCTAGCAGCCAACAAAGAAAGGACTTTTTGTTGTTGTTGAACTTTCTGTATTGTTTGGTGGAAGAGACCTGACAAATGAAATTCTGGTTTGTCTCCAAGTTTCCTCTGTAGTGTGTAAGATATTCTATTCCTTTGGGTTCTTATACTGACCCATCACCATGGTCTCCCGGCCTGAGAATCCCTCATTTCTCAATCTGTGGGAAGCAAAGTGTTCTGTGTTCATAAAATCATCTGTGTAGGAGTTTAGACCACTCCATCGTATCAGAATTCGACACCAGATAAAGGAATTTGGTTTTTTGGTTCATCAGTGACTCTGCTTGCCTTGGCTGTCAACCATTAAAAGGTTGTTGGGTCTTCCATTGCCTCTCCAGCTGCCTAAAAGTGGGGGCGCCACCAGCGCCCAAACCATGTCCCTGCCCTCTCATGCCGCCCTTCCCCAGAGGCCTTGCGACCTGCGGGCTTCTTTCCACCCCCTCTCCCCAATCGCTCACCCTTATGGCCCCATAAAAAGTGGGACCCGCCCACTTTTAAAAGTGCCAGGGCCACGCCCCTCCCCCCTGCGCATTCCAGTGCCCCTGCTGAGCTGTTTTCAAACTTTTTGAGCTGAGATGGCCCCCCTTTGAGTTACAGTGTTTGGTTGTGCCCCCACCCCCAAACCCTGACAGGCTGGGTGGCCTGCTGACGATAGCCGAGGGTGGAAGTGGCGCTCCCTCCCCAGGCTCTGCCGCATGAAGCTGGCCCAAGCTCCTGCTTCTCCAAATATAGAAGTCAAACTACACCTATGAAAAAAACCGAAAGTTTTCCAGTGCCTATGTAGGCCCTGCCTATGACCACATGCATATAAGCACCATAGTCGCTGAGGAGAGCTGGACAAAGGACCTTCAGCACTGAAAATACAGCCCCCTGCTACTGTTGGTAAGTAGCAGGCTACTAGGGCTGGGTTGCAGAAGGTATTTAGATGCCTAAAGATGCAGCTAGGAGTCTAATGGGCTTTTCCAAAGTGTCCAGGTGCCTAACCCAGTTGATTTCTAGGTCCTTAAGTATCTTTAAAATCTGGACCTTAGTTGCTAAGGACACATCTATACAGAGAAGTTGACTGGAATCGCTAGTCTGGAATCACTTCCTGCCTGGAATCTCTGTTTCGGGAATAAGAGAACCGTTGTGTGTGTCTGGATGTGAGATTCATTTTTTGTTTGTTTTCATGTACAAAACAAAACCAATAAAAAAGCACATAAAGGAACGTGAGTTACAGCTTGTGTATGATTCTGAATCCAACACATGACACAGGTTCTCCAACAGAATTATACAGTTTTACAGCTCAGAGCTGCAAGATCAACCGATACAAAACCAAACAGTACCACGTAGACCAGCGATTGGCCACCTGCCCTTCCCACAGCCCCCATTGGCCTGGGATGCCAAACCGCATCTGCAGCCAGTGGGAGCCATGATTGGCAGAACCTGCGGACACTGCAGGTAGACAAACTGGCCTGGCCCACCAGTGGCTTTCCCTGACAGGCCATGGGCCAAAAGTTGTCAATCCCTGACGTCGACATAACACAGTAGGGTGGGTGCTACGAGCGTAAAATACAAGACACCTGTAAACAGGAAAACCAGTGAAGAAGGGGGCTAGGAAGGCTACGCGGAATGAAGGCCAGGCATTCTTTCAGTAGTCTCACTGGTTTTTTACCCAAATGTATCCAGAAATTGAGTCCAAATGTTTTCAAATTCATGTAATTGAGTTGGTGATGCTGTCTGCCGACTGTGAGTGACGACCTCAGGGCACACTGTCAAAAACAAGGTAGACACCCCAAGCTGGTGGTGTGCTCTATAATTGGAGTTCACCAAGCCGGTAACAAACGTAAACTCATGGATCACTGTAAGAGTCTTACCACAGTGTCACAGACAGTCCCATTAAACTCTCTAGACCAGCAGTTCTCAAACTGTGGGTCAGAACCCCAAAGTAGGTCATGACCCCATTTTAATGGGGTCACCAGGGCTGGCTTAGACTTGATGGGGCGTCGGCTTTAGCACCCCAGCCGGAGACAGTGGAGATTTGGGCGTTGTGCGCAGACGGAGGTTATGGGGGGCTCCAGACTGAAAAGTTTGGGGACCACTGTGTAGAGTTCAGTTTGGTGGTTTTGGTGAATTTTGTAAAATATTTCTTTGCTGCTAAATTGGAACATCTCTGTTTTCCTAGTCCGGCCTGGGCAGCTCTCCTGATGATGCTGTAGTCCGAGCTACAGGGACACCTCCAGCAGAACCGCCAAAGAACCAGGAACATGTTCTGAGACCTTTAGCTACAATGCTAATGCAAAACAGCAGAAAAGCGCAGATGAAGCATTGGGCCAGTCCAAAGCTCCAGTACATCAGGCTGAAGGACAAAACACTAGACTCTGATAAAAAGCAACAATGCAAGCACAGCTCCAGTTCCTGAGAAAACTGTGAGTGAAAGCACACATTCACAAACCTGGAGCACATATTTCAGGGGTTGTGAATAAAAATCCAAGGACTGAAAGCTCCTGCGATGCAGGGGTAGCTCCTTATGAAGTATCCGAAAATTGTTGTGAACTATTCTTCTACCTCAATAAGCTTGGAACAGCTCTTCACTATTCCAAAAAGATTTGGGAAAAACATGACGCTTCATTCAGAAAGCTGATGGCTGCTGTATCCTCATGGGTTCTAAAGGAAAGGACAACAGGAAACAATATCAAAAATGCAAAAGCTTTTGTGGGTGCTTTTGAAAAATACTTCCGTTTTCCAGAGGATGGATCTGAGAAGATGCAACTAGCAGTGGAAAGAGGCATGGGTAAAAGGGGCATCCTTGAGGATACACATCAGCTGAGGGGTAAGCAAGTGAGGGGTCAACATTTGGGGGATAAATGGAAGGCCGCCAGAAAGTTATGGGCCAGGATCATTGTACACATTTAAAAAAAGGCTAAAGAGGTGATGAGGAGAAAGAAACAAAAAGAGATGACCCCTAGTGGAGACTCTCAAGCTGTTGTGTCTGAGATGAGAGAGGCAGAATCCAGCCCCAGGCTCCTGCAGGGCGGTGGTGACTCTCACATAGTCTGATTTTGAAGATTCCCCAGAAGGCTCTCTGGATGGGACCCCATCTACTTCTGACAAGCTTCTTGGTGGCTCCTTGGAGGCTGACTCTCCAATAGCATGGGACATAGAAGACACACCTGATGGTTCCATAGACACCCCCCCCCCCAAAAGCCTGCAACCAGATGTTACTCCTAGAGGAATTCTGTGCTACTGTGCAATGCAGAATGTGCACAGAATTAATGTCCCACACAGAATTTCCTTTCCCCCCTCAGAACTGGTGCTGTGGAGTTTCTGGCCACCTCTAGAAGCTGCTGGACCTGGTAGAGCCCAGCTCTCCAGCTCACAAGTAGCAGACACTGCTGCGGAGAGGGGGACTGAGGTGGAGGGTTCCTGGCATGCCCTGAAAGAAGGACATGGCATACAGGAAACTACGTATAACCCCAAGACCCAGCATCAGGCTGTTTTTCCCACTGGATCCCCGGGCTCTGAGTGGAGAGGGGGACTGAGTGGACTGGTTTGCCATAGAGGTTCCTTTAACTCTGTACTGCTGATGGGGAATCTTTTTTATTGTCTGTATTGTTGACATACTTGTTGACAGGTACTTTTAAATAAATTACCAAAATAATTGAAACTGGCATGATTATATTGTGTTCTTTTGACAGATAAAATATGCAGAATGTTAAGATATTGTGTGCAGAATTTTTAACTTTTTGCCGCAGAAGTTCCCCAGGAGTAATCAGATGTGTATATGGCACAAGTGAGAAGTTGACCATGGGAATTACTTAGATTTAGGGGGTTGGTGTATTGTGAAGAATTTTGTTGTGTCAATCTTGAGTGAATAAATTCAACCTGACAGGTCACTGAAGCCATACACAGGGGGATACAGTTAGTTCTCGTTCACGTTAATGCTTCTGATCACAACTGTTAACCGGTGCAGTTCTGTGCTACAGTCACAGGACAGGGCTTCAAAAATGCACCCATGGCCAGCTACCAAAGAAAGAAGGGGAGTGGGAAGAAATACTGTTGAGGCAACAGTGAAGCTGGGTCTTTCTGAAGGAATCAGCTCTAGACAGACAATGGCCCTGGTGCTGCACAGACCCTCATGTATGATTAACTTTATACACTTTGAATTGCTGTCAGTGAAGCTCTCAGTGTGCAAATTGAACATATGCTTAACTCTTTGCAGGATCTCAGCCAATATTGTTAAATTAGCATCCAAGCCTGCAGCCACTTAGGTAGGGGTTTAACTTTGCTACCATGAAGGTAGTAAATACTTACCATGTGTGTAAGTATTTGCAGGCTTAGGGGGCAAGGTACCAATTGCTACATGGGGAGGTGTGTATTCTGGATCAGGCCCTTAGTCATTATATTTTATGTTATAGTATTTGGTATCCTTTTTTAAGGCAAATTTTTTTTCCACTTTATTTATTTATTTTTGCCACTTTATTTAATTTGGTTTATTAAGTTGGTTGGCAATTTTAAAAATAAATGATGGTGTGTGTGTGTAGGGGGCGGAAATCAAAGGTGTCGCTCTTTAACCAGCTTTGAAACTGAACGATTTTTTAAAAAAAAAAACAAGAAAAAACAACGTTTACGGAAAAAGCCAGTTTTCATGACATGAGAACTAAAGCCTTTCATGAATGTCTGTGATAATAAAGGTTGAACAAATAAATGGCAAACGAATAAAAATTGGGAAAAAAATCAACATTTTTATCCATGTTTCACAGAAGCTTGCTTTGTAATTGAATAACCCTTTATTCAGAAATGTTTCTACCCATTCATGCGTCGTCCTTCTTTTACTTTGTTGATACTTGTTATGTATTGTATTTAGATTTTATTTTCCTTTATGACATCGTTTTATCTGCTGTGCATCTATTAAACCCCAGGATCAGCAGCCAAATAATCTGATCTAACTGCACCCAGTCAGAGAGACCACAATTTATTCAGATGTGGTCACACTCCTGTCAAAAGAGAATGTCTCTCAGCTCCCTAATCTGCTCCTTTTCCCTTTAAAGACACTGGAAAACCTCTCGTGAGCTTCAGTGGTGCAAGATGAAGCCCTCAGTGGGGGCAGATTTCTGTCCTACCAGTAGCTGAATAGTTTTCAATTTCACTTGTCTTTACAGGACTAGAACAGAGTGGGGGACAGTGATCTCAGCAAGGGGGGCAGGATAGTGACCAGAGGGAATGGGAGGGTGACGGAAGTGACTTAAAAGCAACTGCTCATTTCTCAGATTTTCCCCATTGCAGTGACACGTTTTTTTCTCCGCTGATCAAAGCCTACGGGGAGTTATTTTCGACAGATCAAAACACGGTTCCAATTTTAAATGCACAGTTTTATGTGCCTGGGCTCATCTAGAAATAATTCCTTAGGAAGAGGGTGGCACGGAAAAAAAAAACACGCGCCCAACGTGGGGCTCGAACCCACGACCCTGAGATTAAGAGTCTCATGCTCTACCGACTGAGCTAGCCGGGCATTTGGGGCGATAGTTTTAATTTAGCAGGTATTATTCATAAAGACGTTTCTCTGCCTGTTGAGTTTGCCTCTTCTCCAAGCTGACCGCCTGGAAAACATTCCTGGACACAAGATCCTCTCCAGGATTAACCCTAGACTCTTAATCTAGTTCCTTCCATAGTTGCCCTTTGCTGAAGAAGGCATGCAGGTTGCCTTCCCGCTGGGATGCAGGACATATTTCAGACACAATAACTGGGGAAACACCTGGGAAAAAAACCCTGAAAAGCGAACACGCGTGTGCCTCTGAACGCCTGAGAATTCACTGTCCAAACGCCTGGCTGTATAGGGAAGGATTTAGTCAAGAACAGGGTTAAGATGCATGGCGCTAACACAATGCAAACCCATGGAGTGATTCAGGGATAGTCCTGAATAACTTAGTCCAGAGTTACCTTGTTCCTGTGTGCAACAGTGTTAAACGACACAAAATGGGCCTTAATCCGGAATTAGAATGTCCACACATGCTTAAACAGGAATGGCTGCTCCTGAATGCCACCGTATGTACAATCCCAGTGCAGGGAAAATAATGGTAAAAACACATTTATTTCAGTGCAGGGAAAATAATGGTGAAAACACGTTGATTCTAGTGCAGGAGGAGTGATCATAGGGGGGAGAGGCTCGACACCGTATGTAGACAAAAAACTCTAACGGATGAGGAGAGAACACATGGGTCTTGCTGCAGGAAAAAGCATTGTTAAACTCACGTGGAGCCACGGCAGGGGAAATAATGGTGAAAACACGTGGATCCCAGTGCAGGGGGAGTGATCATTGCGGGGGCGGGAATCGGTGTCCAGAAAGACTCAGGCAGCCACTGTGAACATACCTGGCAAGATACAGCGGAAAACAGGTTGACTGCAGAATTTGACCATAACACAGGGAATCCAGCAAAAGAAGGGAAGGATTAAACCCCCTTCCCACAAACCACCCAGGCAGTGAGTTCACAAACCGGGCTGCAGCGTGAGAACTATAAGACTCTTTTCTCCCTCTCTGAATGAACTTGTCCATAACCAGGAAGCCTTTTCCTTCCATTTGCCTCCAAGCCTTTTATTCCCCTTCCAGTTTAACGCATAAGCTACAGGCAAAGAAAACGCTGGTCGATCCCCAAGGTAGGTTTATTTCTCTGTTATTGGTAGCCACAGCACAGCGCTCACGTCCGCCCAAAACAACGATCATCACCATTCCTGTGACACAAATCCCACTGAAAGTCAACTGAGCAATTCCGGAGACAATCCAGTACATCTAAACATCAGATCAAGTTGTGTAACATCCTTTCAGGAGGCTCAGGGACATGCTGCTAAGATCTGCCGTGAACTATCCCTTTGGAAAGACGAAGGTGGAGAAACGCGGCAATTCCTAGCAATCATGGTGCAGGAAGAAAGGCTGCAAAACAAAACCAGTTTGGAATAAAAGAAAGTGACTGCTGTTTCTGCCCGGTTTCGAACCGGGGACCTTTCGCGTGTGAGGCGAACGTGATAACCACTACACTACAGAAACCAGCTGGCTGCGTTTTTCTTTACAACGGCTACAGCCATTGGTGTGAGAGTTGCAGGCTCGTTCTAGCCAAGGGCTGATATTTCCCTGCTGCTAGATAAGATAACACACAGGCCTTTGTTTAAAAGGCGCCTCCCACAGAGGCTGCTTTCCTCCCCCTTGTGTAACATTCCCCTTCATTCACACCCGTGCATACAGCATGGCTGCTAAACAAAGACCAGGCTCCAGCCGGATGTGGGCACCACTTAGACCTGGAAGAATGCAGGGGACAGAAAGTTTTAAAACATCCGTTGGTGGCAAAAATGAAGGGTGATCAGCGTGAAACAGCCGGGATACAGTCAGGAATCAAGGCACAAGTGTGACACAACTGGCAGAATCCACTCAAAGTAATTCATCCAGCAGGATGAATGGTACAAGCGCCTGGTGTCTATCAAACCTGAGCGCAGTCATCGTGAACACATCTGGCTTCTTCGGAGTCCGGACAAGGTACCTGTAACTGTCTCAGCAGCGGATCTGAAACACAACAGCTGTGCAAAATGCTAGAATCCCTCAGAATCCAGGCAATTGAGTCCCACAAGTACCTGGTTTCAGCAGAACTGGGAGGACAAAGCCTTTTGTGAAAAAAACATCTGCTCTTCTAAAAAAAAAAATCTGGCTCGCTATTTTAGACAGAGGATGCTGGTGCTTTCAAACCCAGGCTGCTTGTACTTCTCTTTCTTGGTGAATAGAGAAGACCTGAATAACACAGGAAGGTTACAAAAAATACACCTGGATGGTTCAAAGTTCCAAGTCAGATATAACCGTATAGACACATTTGGCGGATCAGAATTGAGACACACACCTGAGCCTCCTCAGGATCCAGGCAGAGCACATACAAACGCATGGGGAAAGAAAAACGCACACAGGATAAGCCTGAAACCTCCAGCATCCAGACACACTCCGTGTAAAGCAACCCTGCCCCGAAGGAGTCTAAGGATCAACTCTGTATAGAGCTGTTTTTAAATGATGGGTTTGAAAGTGACTACACAGAACTTGTACAGACGGAGGATTAAGAATTGAATTATTTACGGTATCAGCTTTATGACAATTCAAAGTGGATCATGTTAAAGACTAAATGGAAAGTATATTCAAATTAATCCTTTCGGTTTTAAAATAGGGGTTTTGTGTGGCTGATCATTGGGAAAACCACTGCTGCACGGGGAAAAAAAATCATTCCCTGCTGGGATACAAGCCCATGGCTTTGAAAAAGTAATATGCTAGTATAGGGATTGGCAGCTACCGACTTTCTAATGCTATTTAACTTTTGCTAAACTAAAAGCAGTTTCAATATTTAACCAAATAGGCCACTTTCCATTTAGTTCCCAGGTAGTTTTGGTGAATCAGAAGCAACTTCAGTAAATTATAACACAAATATTTTGTTATAGAGGATAAAATATGTTAAATATGCCGGCATTATTCAATCTTACTTTTTTTTTTTAGTGTGTTCACTTGTTGCCTTTGACAAGTTTGTGTCTAGTCAATTTCATTGTTCTTCTATTATAGTCAGTTGGTTTAATCAGATTTTCTCATCCTGAAACTACATTTATAAAACTTACATCAGAAGGGGAGCTCAATAAACTCTCATTAAAGAAAAAAAAGTTTAGGTTGTGCCACTTAATGGCTGTTCCCCAAAAACTGGATAAAAAATTTAGTCAGTTTCAAATAAAATTAACTTCAGTCTCCTGTTAAGAACTTTAACGAACACAAATCTACTCTATAAATATTTATAAAAATGAAACAGTATAAAGGACACTGCAATGCACCTCAATATAAATCCAAGGGGCTTTTTTGTTTTTCTGAAATCCATGATGGGTGTTAGGCCAAAGACAGCCCTGGGGCAAATCTACTGAGGTGTGGGAGCCATTTGTTTTAAAGCACTTAAAAAATAATGATAATAAAGCAAAATTTTTAACATAGTCTTATTTTAGATTCTGCTGTTTCAAATATAATTGATTGCATGTTTAATAAATACACAGGAAAAAGAGCAATCAACACACACCACCTTTTTGCCATTTTGCCGGAGAGAAAAATCATATTTGCTCATTTTGCTGCTGAACCTTTTCTTGTGATTCAAGTTATCCATCAGCCGTTTGTCCCTCTCCAGAGC
This sequence comes from Chelonoidis abingdonii, assembly GCF_003597395.2. Taxonomy (NCBI): domain Eukaryota; kingdom Metazoa; phylum Chordata; order Testudines; family Testudinidae; genus Chelonoidis; species Chelonoidis abingdonii. Next base: position 8,313,559 of record NC_133780.1, on the reverse strand, counting down.
AATCCTCCTTAATAATCAACCCAGTCAACCGAGACAAAGGATGACAGGGAATTGCAGCTGGTCTGTTGTTCTGTTCTAGCTGAGACAGAAAAAGAAAGAAGAGGAAATCAGAATATTACTTTTCGATTGTAAGAAACAGAGTGGCATTACTCCTGGTGCAGGGACTGGCATCTGGCGTCTCTCTGTCTGGCTGGCTCTCTCTTTGCTTTAAAAAACAGGAAGATGGTTGAAACAACCATTTTTACAGACAGACATTTTCTTCCAGGGAAGATATGGTTAAAACACCTCGCTCCATTTTTTTTAAAAATTCACTCCGCCCAACGTGGGGCTCGAACCCACGACCCTGAGATTAAGAGTCTCATGCTCTACCGACTGAGCTAGCCGGGCTCCTTAAATACCATTTTAATTAGAGCATGTGGAATAAACCTACAGCTCTGTTTTTTAGGCTGTCATTTCTGCCTTGCCAGGTTTCTAGATTTGGTAGTTCTAACCCCAGGGAACCTTCCTAAGATCCAACGGGCTCCTTTTCCAGAGCTAACCACCTTCTGGGAACTCCTAGAATGCCAAGCCACAGGATGCAAAGTAATAGATGCAAAGAGCTGGGGGAATTACAAGCAGAAGATAAGAGAAAAAGAAACAAGAAACTTCAGCAATAAAAGAATTTCATCACCCACCACACAGCCAGCCTGTGGGACTCTTTACCAGAAGAGGTTGTGAAGGCCAAGACTATAAGAGGTTCAAAAAAGAACTGGGTAAGTTCATGGAGGGCAGGTCCATCAGTGACTATTAGCCAGGATGGACAGGGATGGTGTCCCTAGCCTCTGTTTGCCAAAAGCTGGGAATGGATCACTTGATGATTACTTGGTCTGTTCACTCTGGGGCACCTGGCATTGGCCACTGTCAGAAGACAAGATACTGGGCCAAATGGACCTTTGAACCAGTATGCCCATTCTTATGTTCTTATGAACAGCCACACTGGGTCAGACCAATATTCCATCTAGCCCAGGGGAGGGCAAACTATGGCCCGCGGGCCGTATCCGGCCCATCAGGGCTTTCAATCCGGCCTGTGGGATTGCCAGTCCCATAGTGCAGCAGGACTAAGGTAGGCTCCCAGCCTGCCTTGGCACCACGCTGTTCCCAGAAGCAGCCGGCAGCATGTCCCTGTGGCCCCTGGGGGAAAGAGAGGGGGCAGAGAGCTCTGTGTGCTACATTCACCTGCAGGCACTGCCCCCTGCAGCTCCCATTGGCTGGGAATGGGGAACCGCAGCCAATGGGAGCTTCAGGAGTGGTACTTGCAGGCGAGGGCAGTGCACCGCAGAGCCACCTGCCCCACTCCACCCCCAGGAGCCATTGCCAGACATGCTGGCCACTTCTGGGACCGGCGTGGGGCCAGGGCAGGCAGGGAGCCTGGCTTAGCCCCACTGCCATCCCGGAGCCGCTCAACATATGCAGTGCCAGGCCAGAGCCTGCACCCCAAATCCCTGCACTGAGCTGCCTCCAGCACCCCAGCCCCCTGCCCTAAGCCCCCTCCTGCACCCCACATCCCTACTGCACTCCACACTTCTCCTGAACCCCGCACCCTTTGCTCTGAGCCCCTGCCTGCACACCGCACCCCATCCCACACTCCACACTCCCTTCCGCACCCCAACCTCCTGCCTCAGCCCCACATTCATGGCCCTGCATGCAATTTCCCCACCCAGATGTGGCCTTCAGACCAAAAAGTTTGCCCATGCCTGATCTAGCCCAATATCCTGGTCTTCTGGCAAGGGGCAGTAGAGCCTGCCAAAAAGTGGAGGACCGGGGCCCCCTCCCCCTCCATGGCACCACACCTTCTGCCCAAGGCCCTGACCCTGGCCAAGCTGGAAGCCAGAGTGGGCTGGGAGCTGCAGACCCTCCACCCACTGGGATGGGGGTGCCAAGAGCAGCTTTGGCCCATGACCCTGTTGCCGGCACAAAGTGCCCGAGGGGGGCAACAGCAGGGGGGGTCCGTTGCCCGGTGTGCACCACGCCAATGAACACACCAGTGGTGGAGAAGCAAAACACAAGTTTATTTGAGCTCAAATAAGGTGCGAGGGAGAATGCAATCTCAAATCCTGCACACTTAAAACAAGCAGTTTCTTCCTTTTATATTCCAGTTGTTTACTACAAAACTTTTTCCTGCTGATTAACTGATCTTTCA
>NC_133780.1:8301395-8307045 GCF_003597395.2 Chelonoidis abingdonii | reverse complement strand
CTAGGTTACACAAAGTGTTAAACATGGAGGAACAATGGTTCATTGAGGCCTGAGCAGGAGGGCTTTATCCACATTCGTGGTCTTCCATTTTCCCGAGTTACCTAGATTTATGCCTACTGACACCAACAACCCTGCCATGCAGGCTCCCCTGTACAGGGGAGGTGGAGTGTTCGCGGCCCCCACGCAGCTACCAGTGTGGCTCTTACCAAAATCTAGCTCTGGCTGGAGAACCTGGCCTCACAGCCGCAGCCCGGCCATGGTAAGACCACATAGCCAGGCAGCTGTGAGGAGCAACCTGTCCTCCACCTGCCCTGGTGGGGGACCTGGAGGGCAAGGACACAGGTCAGGAGCTACTCTTGGCCCCCACACCCCAGGCAGGTGAGGGTCTGTAGCGTGATGCTGCTAGCCTGGCCAGGGGGGCGAGGCCTCTGGGGGCCATGGCAAAATGTGGATAGGCCAGGCCCGTCCATTTTCAAAAAGTGAGAGGGCCATGCCCCCTGCCCCTCTCCTGGTGTCCCTGCTTCCAACAGTGGCCAAGACCAGATGCCTCAGAGGGAATGAACAGAACAAGCAATTATCAAGTGATCCATCCCTGGTCGCCCATTCCCAGCTTCTGGCAATCAGAGGTTTAGCTCAAAGCAGCAAAGGGCAGGGGCAAAGACTCAACATATAATACAGTCGCTTTAAAATGATTATTTACTCTATTCCATGCGTTTTTCTTTGCCTCGAAGGAAAAGGGGAAAGAGAATGACCCAGAGGTTTAGATATTTGCTTCAGAAAAGAGATTTTGTGCAGGAACCTCCCCTCCTCCCCTGTGTGTCCAGCTCTTTCCTAAAGTTGGCGCACTCTCCCTTACAGGAATTTAGATGGAAAGTGGCAGCTGCTGGGTCTGGGATCTCCCAGACCCCAGCCAGGATCAGGCTGCAAACTGCTGCCAGCACAAGTTGCTGCTGATCGCTTTTGCTGCCCTGTAACAATTTGCTGTGTTTGCCTTTCCCCATCCTCTGGTCCAGGGTACCATATTGTGACAGATGGGGGATGCTTTCCCCATCATAATTTGCTCTCTCACACCTTTCTCCATCTCGTCTGGGGCAGCAAATGGTAATGGATAATAAGGATCCATCTATTATAATGTGCTACCTCGGTCTTTCCCTATCACCTCAGAATAGCAAATAGCCAATGCCTTAATCCAACCCTAACTACACTTGGGGGTCTGGCAGGGAGAGGAGTAGGGGCAGCTATTCAGCAGCTGTTGTGTCCCTGCTCAGAGAAAGGAGGCTGCGCTCCATCTGTCTGTTTTTCATCCTATGTCATGAGCTGCTGCCTCCTCCATTGGGATCTGGGAGCTGACACTGAGCAGCTGCTGCTCTCCCCGCAGGGTCTTTGCTGGGGAGACCTTCATCAAAAGGCCCCTCTGTGCCATGCCCAGCCCAGGTGGAACGTTCACTGTGCCACAGTGAGAGATCGACTCTGCAGTCTGAGGGTGGGGCACCTGCCTGGGAGGCCCCACTCCCTTTCCCAAGGACTCTGTATGACCGCTGCAAAGTGTGACAGGTTCTGCAGGAAAGACTGAGGGACCCCCCCATATCAGCATCTCTCATGGCCTAGCTTAGGAAGCTCCCTGCCTGCCATGCTGGCTTTTGTAGATCCCAGCCTTAAGTGCCTCGGTTTCCCCATGCATGGTACAGGGATTCTAGCTGACTAATTCAGCCTTTCTGGATCCCAGGGTTGTTTCAGTGATTTTCTAGACACCTAAAAGTTAGGTGTTGCAACATCACCATCCCTTCGGCCCTCCAGGGCTCAGTGGCAGCCAGGCACCAGACATTCGACAACTGCAGACCTGGTTGAAGCGGAGGGGACTAGGGACCAGAATGCCTGGAGAACCCCATGCATCCGCCATTACCCTCAGAATTTTCCGACGTTCACTGAACTCAGCAGCCTCCTCCTGGGGGCTGCCTGGAACACTCCTAGAAATGTTAGAACTGATCAGGTGCAGCAATTGAAAGTTATTGCGTTGCGTCCAAATGGACAAATGCCATTGCGCTTAGTGCAGGGCCTCACTTTGCATGGCCAAAAATAAATCAGAATACCTGGCTCTCAGATAGCACTTTGCATTGATGGATATCAAGGTGCTTTAAAGCAGCAGCTCTCAACCTTTCCAGACGACTGTCCCCCTTTCAGGAGGCTGATTTGTCTTGCCTATCCCCAGGTTCCACCTCACTTAAAAACAACTTGCTTTTAAAAATCAGACACCAAAATACAAAAGTGTCATAGCCACAGTTACTGAACAATTGCCTCCTTTCTCATCATTACTATATCATTATAAAATGAATCGACTGGAATATAAATATTGTACTCACATTTCAGTGTATAGTCTACAGGGCAGTATAAACAAGTCATGGTCTGTGTAAAATTTTAGTTTGTATTGACATTGCTTTTTATGTAGCCTGTTGTAAAAATGGGCAAATATCTAGATGAGTTGATGTCCCCCCTGGAACACCTCTGCGTAATCCCAGGGATATGTGTACCCTTGAGAACCACCGCTTTAAAGAACAGGTCATCATGATTCCTCTCCATCACTGCTCCACCAAGGTTCAAAAAAATGCCTCCCCAACCTGACTGACTTTTCTTCCACAGAAGGTGAATGGGACAGGACAGCTAGCAGGGATTTCCCCTGCGAATGATGGATTTTCCCCCCAGACCCACAGAAGAGTCTGAAATCCCAGAGCTGGCTCCTTTGGCATCTGCAGTCTGTGGTGCTCAGGGAAAGAGAAATAACACCTCCAAGAGGCTTCTACGAAAGTTCATTTTGATTCATTATTCACGACAAGAGACGCTGAGAGGTTGAGAAACTATGCTCTGCTTTATCATTTCCAAAGGAGAAATACAAGCTAAACCCACCACCCCAGCCAGGGCCCGGAGCCCAGGCCAGCGCAGTGCATTTCTGTCCCAGGCCAGCACTGATGGGGGTGAGACAGGCTTCTGGGGAGCTCAGGCCTCGTGACTTCCCCGGCTTCCTTCTTGCATCTGCCCAGCCTCGTCCTCTCAGCAATGAGATGCTGCCCTCTCCCCGTCTCTCCCCTCTTGGGGCATCATTCGTAGCCCTTTAGATTTCAGGGGTGCCTTCCCATGGCAATCACAGGACATTGCCTGTCTCTCTCTAGCCCCACTGCAGCAAGTTCACAGTTCTCAGTATTGGCTGTCTGGCTCAAGAGCGAAATGTGCAATTTTCCAGCTCTGTATCCCTCACATCCTGACTATATCTTGCATCGTTGCAGGGATCAGGCAGTAACTTCCTTCTTCATTTAAGTCTCTGCCTCTGGGAGGGTAAATCTAGCACTCACCCTGTTTGTGCAGATACATATTGACAATTGGCATTGTTCAAACCACATGAAAAATCTCACGATGGGGTAGAGGTGAAACTAAAATGGGAAAGGACTATTCTGGCAAATAGTCATTTGCCTCATCACGTCTCCCATCACCTATCAAACCAAACAAATATCAAAGTACGTGACCCAACACCTTCAGGAAAGAAAACCCCACGATACAGAGTGGGCTACGAAACACTTTTACATTCAGAAAGTGAAATCCCAGAGAATCTTCAGATTCACAATCAGGAGAACAAACTGACTCATTTCCTTCTGAGCTGACTAACTCTGCTGCACTCAGCGCCTCCTCGCTATTCAGTTGTGTTCGTTACAGAATTCTAGCATCCTCACAATGAAACAGAAAAAAATAAAACCAAAACCTTCCCCTCGACAAATGATCTGTACTTGGCTGTGAAAAGCCCAGCAGCCACTTTACTGATAGATGGAATTTAAGCTCAGAAACCTCAGCTTGTGCATTGGGTTCATCTGAATCCTCCCCCAACCCCAGCCCAGGTTGGTGACACTTTCATCTCCAGGAGTCTGACTTAGGATCAAAGTGTGATTCCTACGCATGGACAGCCAGGGACACTGTGGTAAGCGACACTCTGTGGGGTGGAGTAGAACGGGGACAGGATAAAATTCTTCAAGGCTCGGACAGAGGCTGCTGCATCAAGGATGGAGCGTGACGGTGACAGGGAAAGGAGGGAATCCCTCGGACTCACTCCATCGCTCGCAAATAGCACAGAACCTAAAACACCACCTTTTACTACCCTTGCTCCAACTCTTCTAGAATCCATTTAATTCTCGTCTGTAAGAGAAAATGTACAAAAACAAATGCTTCCCGGCACGGCCTGGATCGAGGTGAGACTGGCTGGGAGTGAGAGAACCTACCCCCAAAGGGGGAACTCAGTGACTCGAACAGTCACTCTGCTAATGGTGGGGTCCAAATGAATTAGATGCTCAGGCTCAGTCTAGGATAGGATGGCGGGGGAGGGTCAGAGGAGGCAAGGTGGCTGATCCTGACCACGTTTCCTATCATAGATGGACGCTCAGAGGATGCTGCTGCTGAGGCAGAGGTGGGATCTCCAGGCCTCCCATGAAAGGCCCTGTTGAAATCAAGCCCTCTTGGTGGTGCTGTCTGAATGCAGCAGGGGCAGGGAGAAGGAGCAGAGGGGGTGAGTGATGAGGCAGCACCTCTCTACCCCTGCGCTCTCCCTCGCCTCTTATCCCATGATCCCCAAACGCTCGATACCCCAGCACCCAGCTCCCCCTGCTTCCCAGCTCCCCCAGCCCCAACTATTCAATCCCCAGTGTCCTCCCTAGAACCCATCGGCTTGGTTCCTTAATGGTTGATCCCCCAGAGCCCAGCCCCCTGGGGGATTCGGGGAGGGGAGGAGTTACCAGCCCCCAGGGACACTCGCACTGCAGGGAACAGCTCCAGGTCAGTGGGGGAGCCCAGCCCAGGGGCTGGTGGAAGATGTGGGTGGAGACAGGGGTCTACAGTGAAGGTGGGGCCTGGCCCAAGTGTCCTTCTCCTCATATCCATGGCAGGGGGATCCCGGCTGGGAGGGGAAGGGAGAGGGGGGAACTTCAGCCAGGCAGAGGGAGCAGCTGGAGGAGTTTCTCTCTTTCCCTTCCCCTCTTTGGTCCATCAGTTCACCAGCCAGGGCTGCAGCAGGGAGGAGGGGCTGATGGGGGCTTCTCCTCCTCTGCCTGGGGTTTGCTTAGACCAGGCAGAGCCAGAGGGTCCCTGACCAGCTGCTGCTTGGCTGCAGCTGAACCCTCACCCCAGCACTGGGCAGCTGGATCCTTGGGAGCCAAATGCCCCTGATGTGTGTGGGAATGAGGAAACGGGTTTGTCACCATGGCCAGCCCCAGTCAGGGCACTCAGAATTTTTCCCACTTGGAGCATTTTCCTTGCTAAGGACATCTCAGCAGTTTCTTCCCTGCGCAGATCTGCTGCTGCCAGATACTAAGGGAAGCTTGCCCCACATTCACGGTTTCTCTGGCTATGTTCACACTACGGCATAATTTCGAATGAGCTAAAACCGGTTTTATTAAACAGATATTAAAATGTCGATTGTGCACGTCCACACTAGGCACATTAATTCGACGGTGTGGGTCCATGGTCCGATGCTAGCGTCGATTTCTGGAGTGGTGCACTGTGGGTAGCTATTCCGTAGCTATCCCATAGTTCCCTGTCTCCCCCGCCTCTTGGAATTCCGGGTTGAGAGCCCAGTGCCTGATGGGGCAAAAATCATTGTCGCTGGTGGTTCTGGGTA
>NC_133780.1:8211630-8296085 GCF_003597395.2 Chelonoidis abingdonii | reverse complement strand
TTTAGCGTTACTCCTCTCGTTTGGTAGGAGTACAGAAATCGATTTAAAGAGCCCTTTAAATCGATTTAAAGAGCACTGTAGTGTGGATGGGTACAGCGTTAAATCGATTTAACACTGTTAAAATCGATTTAACGGTGTAGTGTAGACCAAGCCTCTCTCTCATGTGGATTCTCCAGTATTAAGTAAGGCCTGAGCTGTTACTGAAGCTTTTCTCACAGTCCAAGCATTTATGGGGTTTCTATATTTTGTGGCTTGTCTGATGTGGAACAAGGGCTAATCTGTGAATGTAACTTTTCCCTCAACAGAGACACTTCTGAGGTATCTCTCCCATGCTGGGGTCTCCTGGTAAGTATTAAGGGTTGACTTCCTACTGAAACCTATCCCACTTATAGGTTCTCTCCCCCTCATGAATTCCCTGATGTTTAGTGAGGTTTGAGCTGTGACTGAAGCTTTTCCCACAGTCCAGGCATTTATAGGGCTTCTCTCCCGTGTGGGTTCTCTGATGCGTAATAACGGCTGAACTGACGTTAAACCGTTTCCCACAGTGGAGGCATTTATAGGGTTTATCCCCCGTGTGGGTTCTCTGATGCGTAACAAGATTTGAGCTCTGACTGAAGCTTTTCCCACAGTCCAGGCATTTATGGGGCTTCTCTCCCGTGTGGGTTCTTTGATGTGCAAGAAGAGCTGATCGCAGATTGAAACATTTCCCACAGTCCAGGCATTTATAGGGTCTCTCTCCCGTGTGGGTTCTCCCATGTTTAATAAGGGACGAGCTGTCGCTAAAACTTTTCCCACACATGAGGCAGTTATAGGGTCGCTCGCCCGTGTGGGTTCTCCGATGTTTAGTGAGGCTGGAGCTCTGACTGAAGCTTTTCCCACAGTCCAGGCATTTATAAGGTTTCTCTCCTGTGTGGATTCTCTGATGTCTAATAACGGCTGATCTCACATTGAAGCTTTTCCCACAGTCCAGGCACTTATAGGGTTTCTCTCCCGTGTGCGTTCTCTGATGCGCAATAAGGGCCGACCTCACGTTGAAACTTTTCCCGCACTCTAGGCATTTATAGGGTCTCTCTCCCGTGTGCAGTCTCTGATGGGTAATAAGGTGTGAGCTCTGACGGAAACTTTTCCCGCAGTCCAAGCATTTATAGGGCTTCTCTCCCGTGTGGTTTTTCCAGTGCGTAATAAGGTTGGTTCTTACACTGAAGCTTTTCCCACAGTCAAGGCATTTGTAGGGTTTCTCATCCTTGGGATTTGTCTGCTCGGTGGTGGTTTCCTTGGGATCTGTGCATCCTCCCCCACCTTGAATAGATTCATCCACCTTCTTCCTTGGCTGGTTTCCCAGCTGCCTCTCTGACCCACCCCGATTTCCCCAGGCTTCTCCCTGTTCCAAGCACTGGGAAAAATTCCCTTCAGCTCCTATTAAAAAGGTCCTCTCTGGTTCCACCTGCCAATTCACCTCCTTGTTCTCACTCAGGGTCTCATCACCTGTTGGGAGAGAGAGAGAATCCAGACAGGAGTTACTGTCTGTGCCAGGGAGAAAGGACAGAAAGGGGAATAGCAAAGAGAGAAAACACAACACAGTAACTGCTGGGGAGACTGAGAAATTGAATTCTGCCTCCACATCCCACCCAAACACTCACAGAGGAGTAAAGTTGGGGAGGAAACTGCATACAGCTAAAGGATGGGTGGGAAGCCATGAGTGATATGTCACGGTGAGGCACGACTTGTCAATTACAGCCCTGACCTGGGTGAGATGGGGCAGACCTGGGGGAGCTCGTTCACAGCACTTCTTCGGGAGTCTTGACTTTTTCCTTCACTCACCACACTGTTTCTATGTCTGTTTCACCGACACCTCACCTGTGTGGGTGACTTGCATGACCTCCTTTTTCTCAGAGACCTGGAGATCCAGGACCCACGGCTCTTCCCCTCGTTCCAGCCGGGCAATCAGCTCAGGTTTGGGACTGGGAAATCCTGCTCGAGGGGTGAAATCAGACAAGATCAGGGTGTGTGGCGTACTGGGAGAGTATGTCACAAGGAACATTCCCTGAGTTTAACCTGGCCCCGCGCGCTGTGCTGGGAGCATGACTAATCTGAACAGTTTGGAGCATGATCACTGAGCCCCCTTCAGAGAAGCAGACATTGGGGGTGGGAGACCATCCCCTCACTAGGAGTTTCCAGGATCTGTGCACTCTGGGGGATTCACTGATGCAGACACAGCTCTGGTGTTAAAACCCTTGCCTAGTTCTAAACCTCCAAAGCCCTCCCCATGGATGGAACCAGTCCTGGGAAAGGAGGCCAACAAGGATTCTGCATGTGAGTTAGAGTTAATAGAGACAGGACAATACACGACTTCTGCCCCCTTGAAAGCTGGAGGGATGGGGAAGAATTAGCAAGTCCGTTAGGTTTATGACTCCCTGACCGCTTTGGAGGGGATAGAGATGCAAGTTTCTCTCACACTGGAGCTGTGGACTATGGGACCCATTTTCCTCTAATCTAACTGACCAAGGAAGAACTTGACCAGATTCAGAAACGCAGACCCCACGGCTTCTAATAGCTGAGGGCACAGGAATCCCTTACCCAGCGAGGTCACCGTCTCATAGTTCTCCTGCATGACGTCCCTGTAGAGGGCTCTCTGAGCGGGGTCCAGCAGAGCCCCCTGCCCCTGGGTGAAATACACAGCCACCTCCTCAAAGGTCACCAGCATCTGAAACAACAAGAGTTCCCCACTCAGCACCTGCTGCCCCAGCCACTTTCTCACTACTCACACAAGAGGAAGGCAAAAAACAGAAGCTCTCGGAGGACCAGAGTAGCAGAATCCGCCCCACCCAGCCCCCACCCCACTCAGAGCAGCCAGGAAGCTTCAGGGGGTGGGGAGGTGAGAGTGCCTTGCCCCCCGCAGCAGCTGGAGGAAGGCAGAGTCTTCTTATTTACCACAGTCTGATCATATACACTCTTTCCATTCCACTGGTATCTCATGAGGATGTTTAACAGAAGCCACTAAAGCTAGATATTTTTTAATTAGCAGATCCAGATCACATGCATCCAAGAATTTTAAAAGAGCCGGCTGAGGAGCTTGCCAGACCGTTAATGTTGATTTTTTAATAAGCCTTCAAGTTCTGAAGAAGTTCCACAAGACTGGAATAAAACTAATGTGCCAATTTTTAAAAGGGGAAACCGGATGATATGGGTAATTATAGGCCTGTCAGCCTGACACTGAGCCCAGCCAAGATAATGGAAGAGCTGATGCAGGACTTGACTAATAAAAAATTAAAGGAGGGTAATGTAATGAATGCAATTCACCATGAGTGTATGGAAAATAGATCCTTTCAAACTAATTTGAGATCATTTTTTGATGAGATCACAAGCTTGGTTGACAAGGGCAACAGTGTTGATATAATATACTTACACTTCTGTAAGGTGTTTGACATTTTGAATCAAAATCTAATGATAGACAATTAACATGGCACACATTACATGGATTAAAAACTGGCTAACTGATAGGTCTCAAAATGTCATTTTACAGGGGGAATCAACATCGAGGCATGTTTCAAGTGGGGTCCCACAGGGATTGGTTCTTCGCCCTATGCTATTTAACATTTCTAAGAAATGACCTAGAAAAAAACAAAATCATCGCTGATCAGGTTTGCAGAGGACACAAAAATTGGGGGATGGGTAAACAATGAAGAAGCCAGGTCTCTGATTCAGAGCAATTTGGATCACTTGGTAAACTGCGTGCAAGCAAAAAATATGCATTTGAATATGATTAAATGTAAACGTACACATCTAGGAACAACGACAGAAGGCCATACTTCCAGGATGGGCGACGCTGTCCTGGGAAGCAGTGACTCTGTGGGAGCCATGATGGATAATCTGCTGAACATGAGCTCCCAGCGTCACGCTGTGGCCAAAAGAGCTAATGCGATTGGATGTATAAACAGAGGTGTTGTCAGATGCTACTGATGTGGTGCTCTGCTCTGTTCAATGTTGATATCAATCGGCTGCGTGCGTGTGTTTCCTCTATTTGCTGCCCCAGCTCTGCGCAGATAGCTGACCCAGCAGATCCTGAGAGAACCCCCAATGACCACAGACTCTAGTAAGGTACAAAGGCACTTCGGCCAGGTTTATGGTCAAACGAAGCACAATGATAGTTCCTTCTAGATGTTACTCTGCAGGACATACTATGAGTATGTGCCCCCTGGCAATGGTCTCAGCTCAGTGAGTGGTGGGACTTTCCACTGCCCCCTAGGCTGGACAAAGACACCACCCCAGGGATGCATTCTTATACACAGGTGCAAATAAGTTACACATCACTCCTGACATATTAAGGTGCAACCCCTCTACGTAGTAAGGTGCCGCCTCTCACCTTGTACCTGTTGATTCAAACAAAACAACTCTATCCATCATATTACCCTTTTGGCCCTGTCATTGGGACGGGTCAGCTTGTTCCTTGTTATCTGTGTGAAGTGTACAAGTATGCAAACGTTCTGATATCTGGTGTCCAGTACCTTTTAGATATGTCTTTTTTTGCAGCATCAGCCCTTTCCTTGCCAGCTTCTGTGAGCAGGGCCTGCCTCTGGCTCACAGCTTCACTTTGCTTTATGTGAGCAAAGTCTTCGCCATTACTTTAGTTCAGGCCTAAGGCCTCAAACCAGGCCTCTGATACCAAGGTTTATATCTCAGGGCCTCCTCTTACTACAAGAGGAATCCTGAGTAGGAGTAGAGAGGTTATTTCACCTCTGTGATTGTCACTGGTGCAGGCGCTACGGGAATCCTGTGTCCAGTTGTGGTACTGACAGTTCAAAAAAGGATGTTGACAAACTGCAGAGGGTTCAGAGAAGAGCTAGGAAAACGGTGAAAGGATTAGAAAACCAGCCCTGTTGTGATAGACTCAAGGAGCTCTAGCTATTTAGGTAAACAAAGAAAAGATTACGGAGTGAGCTGATTGCAGTCTACACAGGGAACAAATATTGAATAATGGGCTCATTAGTCTAGTGGAGAAAGATAGAACACAGTCCAAGGCCTGGAAGCTGAAGCTAGACAAATTCAGACAGGAAATAAAGCGTCCATTTATAATGGTGAGAGCAATTTACCACTGGAAGAATTTACTAATTCTCCTTCACAGACAAGTTTTACATCTAGATTGGATGTTAGTCATCTGCTCTAGGAATTATTTTGGGGAAGTTCTCTGGCCTGGGTTATACAGTAGATGATCAAAACAGTCCCTGGGATCTATGGACCTATCAAAATTTCATAGCAGCCTCGGGCTAGCGGGTTCAGGCTCCGGCACTGGGAGTCTGGTCAGTTTTCCCAGCCCTGCCCAGGGGGCTGTTTCCTGTTTCAGAAATGGGGGAATGTTTCACCTCCCACCCCCGCCAACGGGTCTCTTCAGAAAATGAGGCCCAGGTTAATCATGCCCCGGCAGGCTTGTCACACTCTGTCCCCTCCCTGCCTCATCCTGTGTTTCCTGCCTCTCCCCTCCTGCAACAAATCTCCCCTGCAGCTCCCTGAAAATCCCCTCCCTGTGCTGGTTTCATCACAGCCATTTTCCCTTCCCTCACTCCTGACGACGGGAGGATCTGGAACAAAACGTGGACGTGATTCCTCAGCCTGTCAGAGCGAGAGGGGCGATGGGGGAGGTTTCAAAAGAGGCTCGAGTCCATTTCACACCCCGATTCCCCCCGGCTCTCTCCCTGCAGACAGACGCTCTAGACTCTGCCATGCTGGGAAAACCCTCAGTCACTTTATTACAACAGACACCTGGCCCCTCCCACCAGCACTGAACCCCCCTGAGACCCTTTTAAATCGCCCTCTTCTGCCCCCCAGTAACAGACTGAGCCAAACACTAGAAAAGACCAGAATCAAAGGAGCTGCGGTGGTGGATTCCCCCTGACACTGGCCCCAAGGGCAGCGTCCAATACATCCAGCATGCAGTGGCAGTGACATGACTGGGGCAGGAACTGGCTTTTCCTTTGTCAGCTCCTCCCCTTGTCCCCAGGAGAGTCAGTCTGCCCAGGGGGATGCAGGGAATGGATCCGGGCTGGGAGCTGGGAACCTCCCTCCCCACTTACTGCTCCTGCTGTCTCTGCCAGTCTCTTCTCTTTCCCTTTCTGTCCCCTTCCGTTTCTCTCCTCCTCTCTGCCTGGGACAACTAGTGCCTGTCCTGTTCCCCTGGGCATTTGCTCTCCAGTACACAGATCAGCTACTTCGTCTAGCACATAAGAATGGCCAGACTGGGTCAGACCAAAGGTCCATCTAGCCCAGTGTCCTGTCTTTTGACAGTGCCCAGTGCCAGGTGCCCCAGAGGGAATGAACAGAACAGGTGATCATCAAGCGATCCATCCCCTGTTGCCCATTCCCTGCTTCTGACAAACAGAGGCTAGGGACACCATCCGCCTGCACAACATCCTCCAGCAAGGAGTTCCACAGGTTAACTGTGCACTGTGTGAAGAAATACTTCCTTTTGTTTGTTTTAAACCTGCTGCTTATTAATTTCATTGGGTGAGCCTTGTTCTTGTGTTATGAGAAGGAGCAAACAACACTTCCTCATTTACCTCCACACCCCTCTGCTAGCAGGAGTGTGAGCCTGGTGCTGTCACTGAGGGCAGCAGCTCTGAGACTCACAGACATTCGCTCTCCTTCTACTACAAACTCACCAGCAGGTCCCTGAAAGGGTCCCTTGGGCAGAGTCATTGTCCCGCCTGGCCCCAGCCCTTCCCCGGGGTTTCCCCATCACCTGCAGGCTCCGGACACTGGAGAAAGTCCCCCCCAGGCTGGGCAACTCTTAAAGTCCGCCCCCCCCCTCGCCAAAGCCACCTCCACCCTGCAATGCCACCCGACGCCTCACACATCCCTGTTCCCCCTCAATCCCGCTCCCCCTCCCCAGCACGGCCCGGGCTGCCCCCCGCCCGCACCAACGGGGCTGGCGGCAGCTTTCCCGGGGGGAATCGCAGCCAGCTCCGCTGGGGAGACGCCGGGGCCAAACTCCCCCCTGCAGCCGGGGTGCCGGGGGGGCGGGTCTCTCACACTTCCTCGAGCGGGCCCCCGGGCAGGGCCGGGCCGGCTGGGGCTCTGCCCTGGCTGGGATGAGGCTACCTGGGAGCCAGCGGGAAGGCCTGCTGGAGATTCCCCTCTCACCGGCGGCATGCCACAGGGCTCGGGCTCCACAAACCACAGCGCGGGGCTCGGGATTCTCGCGCCCGGGTAGCTCTGGAGTAACCTAGAGTCCACCGCAGCGCGCGAGTCACTTCCTGCTGCCGGGACGCAGGGAGCCCGGCCGCTGTTCCCACCCAGCGGCTCCTGGGTCCTAGCGATCAACCCAGCGCGCTGCACCCCCTGCCCCAGCCCCAGCCCCCTGGGGCCCCACCGCCCCTGGGCAGGGCAGCCTCTCCCAGCGCTATGTAGGTGCCCTGCCTAGAAGCCACAGGATCAGTGACTAGATAAAGGAGACGTCCATATCGAGGGGAGGGGGAAGAAGGGGGCTTTTATGGAGACAGGGGAATTGTTCCTGTCTAGATGGACACAGGGATGATGGGGGGTCCTGGTCCTGGAGAGGCTGCCCAGAGCTGGGTGCTGCAGGTGACATGCTTCTCGATGACACTCTGTGCGTGACCACCCTGGTAACAGACTGGCACAGGGAGCACTTGGCCAGTGCTAGTTTCTTGTCCGCGCACCAGGCTCACTGCCTACCAGCCCTGGCCCGGAGTTACCAGCTCTGCTTTCCTAACTCAGCTCATGGAGCTGCCAGTGCTTTGCCGCCAGGTTCCTGGAGTTATTTGTAGGGCTGGATTAAGCCATCCCTGGGCCCAACCCCCTCATGTTCCCCCACCCTAGGGGCAGGCACCAAAGGAACTTTTACCCTGAAAATGTAGGTGCTGGGTGAGTTTAGGAGCCTAGACAATTTGACAGGAGTTGTGGGAATAGCCGTGGAGCCAAAACTTGGGACTTAGGCCCTGAAACTCAAATTTAGGCATCTAAGTACCTTTGTGAATCTTGCCCGGGGTCTGTATAATGTGGGCGTAATGTGTAGTTGTGTGCACCTGGCTACTTCAGTTCTTCATAAGAATGTCAGCATCCTCCGTCCTTCTCAAAACACTTCTCAGTGTTGTCAGCACGCGGGCATGCTCTTGCACTGAGCAGCCGCTGATATCACAGGGCTGTCTTAAGCAGATATGTTTATAATATTTTCCCCCTTGATGTCTGATCAGCTCATCTGTCAGCTGAGTAAAGAGGAGCGACCTGCCAGGTGGTTTGCCTACAATGAAAACATCCTAAACAGCTTCAGAAACAAAGTACAGAGCATATCTAGTAACTGCAGTCACAGCCTATTTCTGGGTGTTTCTGGGCCGGGTGATTGGCTCTGCGCTGTGCATGTGGGTTGAGATGCAACATCACAATGGGTTAAGTGAGCTGAAAATATTTTTATTACAGCCTCTCAAACTGTGTTCTTACACCTATGCAGATATTACAGCCATTAATATTACCATGAAAATGTCAGAAAGGTGTCAGAGACAATCCTGTGTTTGTGAGCTAAATTCCCCAGGAAGCATATAACGGATAAGCTTTATATGAGGTGATTAGTGAGCAGCTAGAGACTGAGATCAAAGAGCAATTTTACAGTTAGAGCACCAAAAATGTGGATCGATTGGTTAATTCTATTGTGACAAGAATTTCTATACATTGCTTATAGAGGGTATCCCCATACAGCTAGGCCAACACCCTCTGTGTGCACAGCAGGATCTACCATGATGACACTATCCGGCCTTCATTCTCCTGCTCATAACAGATGCCCACACCAGCGAAGGGCAGAAAGAAGAGACAAGATCATCTTAAATTTCAACCTTAAACCATTTATTGAAATTTTGTCAGCCAAAACTGAGACCTGGGAAATATGATAATGACTTTTCCACACGGGGCAACATTCCGGGAAATTAAGATGAGTGCCCTACTGCTTCGCTCCTTCTCTTTGAAAAATCAAATGGGGGTTAAACTTGGACTATACAAAATTTTTTAAGTGTTCCGGACACATCAAAGGTCTCATGAATAATAGCGTTTTTGGGAAGGACTCTTGCAATCTGCTATGGTTGCCAGGACTGCTATAGTTATAACTAAGGTGACTTTACTTCTGAAGAAGATCATCCACACAGGGGTTTACGGTGCATTAACTTCACACCTTTAGCATCACACCATGTAGACAAGCCCTGAATAAGGGAAATTGAAAGGCTTGAAGCCTCTGTTAATTCCTTTAGTTTAAGGGGGGGGAAAATATTTCTATAACATCCCACATGAACAGGGGGGGATATCACAGACATTCAGATGCAAATACCTCTGCTCAGGAAAGAAGCATAGAATATCAGGGTTGGAAGGGACCTCAGGAAGTCATCTAGTCTAACCCCCTGCTCAAAGCAGGACCAATTCCCAGGTAGATTTTTGCCTCAAACAGCCCCCTCAAGGATTGAACTCACAACCCTGGGTTAGCAGGGCAATGCTCAAACCCCTGAGCCATCCCAGAGAAGCAATCACTATACAATCAGCATCAGAGAAACCAGGAAATCAGTCCACCTTGCAGTCATATGATCCCAGAGAATAAACAGGGTAAAAAGAACAAAAATTTCGCTTTAAAAACTCAAGCTGCCGTCTACCATACAAACAGGAAGTGTTACACTAGAAACACTGTGAGAGATGACTCCTGAAGCTACTAGCAACTATTAATATTTTCAAAGATTATTTGCTATGAAAATAGAAATGAACGAACACACGGACATCCATCTGCACCATGTTAACGAAGGGAAATGATGAAGTGCTAAGAGTCATCAAAATAGCATTTTAAAAAGTAATCAGTTTAAAGGAGTGAAACTCTACGGACAGTGGATTACCAAAAAACCCAGTCCAACTCAGGCAAGCAGAACACCAGGTAAGGCAAATTTGTGAACTGCTCGGAGGTGTTATGCAGACAGATACATTGATATGGGATTCTCTTTCACACTAAAATCATGTATGACCGTTGCAATTTTTGGCAGTGGGTGGATGTTAAATATTTTACTGGATCAAGTCTTCTTTTGCTGCTCAAAACATCATGTTCAGTAGCGAAGCGCTTTCTTGTCTTGGCATTGGGATGCCGTGCTTTTAAGAACACAGGCCTGCACACCAGCAGACCCTGGTTCTTGAAGTATTCCTTCCCGACTGCCCTGTAGAAGGGTGTGGTGGATGGATCCCCTTTGGGGGGACCTGCCTTGGACACAGGCCTGAAGCCAAGTGTGGGGGGACCTACAGCCACTTGTGGTGGGAGGGGACCTGAACCGCCACTGCACCCTGATCCCGCGGGGATATGACTCCTTCAGCAGGGGCATGGTTCACAGAGTGCCCTGATGCCTGCCCCCTAGGCAGCAAGAGGGAGACCCTAATGCTTTGAGCTGTGACCCCCCAGCCCCACCCCCCTCCAGCCCCTTTATTCTCATGGCTCCATGACACCCTCACTGGCCTGACCCATTGCCAGCCACCAGGCCTGGGGCAGGCAGCTCTGCAAGCCTCCCACCTCCGGGGGCTGCTTCCCACCTCCACCCCCAAAGCTGCCTCCGACCCTCCCCCCTCACTAAGTCTCTCCCCTCGCTCATTGGCTCCTCCCCCTCAGCTGAGGGCGGGGCCTACGCCGGCCCCGCCCCAAGAACGTCGGCCCCCGCACCCTTTGACCATAGAGACTAGAGGGAGGCAGAGCGTCACAAGCCTCCCGCAGAGAAGCCACAGAGAAAAGGGCTTTCCGGGAGATAGCGCGTCCACCCACTAATTTCCGGGTTTTTTAAAACTCCATAGAGAGGCGCTGGGTGCGGATAGAGCGTCCTGCAGGTACCGCAGATCGGGCGAGTGAACCGCATCATAGACTATCGAGTCTATGGGCTAGACCGCCTCGCAGGGCCTGCCGCGCAAATAACTTTTCACCGTAGAGGGCAGGAGGTACAGTGTCTGGCAGAGACTTCCGGTCAAATGTCCTTATACCATAGAGAGTGAGAGAGGGGATGGATCGCCTCACATGCCTTTCCGGTCACATGCCATTGTACTATAGTGTTGGAGGCTGGGGCGGGGATAGAGCGTCCAGTGGGCACTTCCGCTCAAAAGACCGCTTCCCCATAGAGTGGCGGGAGAGCGTCTCACGCCACTTCCTGTCACATGACCACATACCATCGCATGGGGTAGCCGGTCTGTGAGGGATAGATTGTCTCTCAGCCACTTCCGGGGAGGGGGGGGAAAGCCTCCCACACCATAGAGAGCGGTGGGTGGGGAGGGTAGAGCGCCCTTCGCAACACTGGACTGGCTGGGGCAACTGTCAGCTGGGCCCGGGGGAGCAGGAGGCTCCGGGGCCTCAGAGCCCTGAGGGGGGCAGGGCCCTAGTGGGGGGAGGGTCTCAGGGCCCTGAGGGGGGAGGAGAAGGAAGAAGCTCAGGGCCCCGTTGGTGTCTGGGGCAGAAGGGGGTTCAGTGGGGGGGGGCTCAGGTTCAGTGGGGGGGCTCAGGACGCTGGAGGGGGGCTCAGGATAGGGCTGGGGGCTCAGGGCAGGAGGCTCAGGACCTCGGGGGGAAGGTGAAGTTGAAGGTGGGGGCTGCAGGCTCTGTTGGTGTAGAGGGTCCATGGCGGCGGCTGGGGAAGGTGGCTCCATGGGGGGTGGGCAGCCCAACGCGGTGGAGACGCTGCAGGAGGAGGCCGTCTGCGCCATCTGCCTCGACTACTTCACTGACCCTGTTTCCATTGGCTGCGGCCACAACTTTTGCCGCGTCTGCATCACTCAGCTCTGGGGAGGTGAGGAAGAGGGTGAGGGCCAGGCTGAGTACGAGGCCGTGGGGGACGACGTGGGGATGGGCGGTGAGGAGGATGACGTGGATGAGTTGGACGATGACGACAATATAGAGTACAACGAGGAGGAAGAGGATGGGGATGATGTGGCCGAGGAGGAAGATGATATGTGGAGCGAGGAAGACGAGGACACCGACCTGTGGGATGACCCAGGGGAGGACGACATGTGGGAGGACGAGGTAGGAGATGAGCTCTTCTTCGAGGACGATTACGATGAGGAGGTGATGGAGGAAGAGGACGTGGAGGAGGAGGAGGAAGAGCCGCTGCCACCACCTCCCCCAGTAGCAGTGGCCACGCGACCTCGACACCCCCCAACCTTCACCTGTCCCCAGTGCCGCAAGACCTTCCCCCAGAGGAACTTCCGGCCCAACCTCCAGTTGGCCAATATGGTGCACATCATCCGACAGATGCACCCACACCCCCAGAAGCTCGCGTCACCGGCCGCTGGGACCTCAGCATCTGGGAGGTCTGGGAGTGTGGCAGGAGTGGCAGGGGGGCTGGAGAAAAGAGCCCTGTGTGAGAAACACCAGGAACCCCTCAAGCTCTTCTGTGAGGTGGATGAGCAGGCCATATGTGTGGTGTGCCGGGAGTCCCGGAGCCACAAGCACCACAGCGTTGTCCCGCTGGAGGAGGTGGTGCAGGATTACAAGGTACGAAGTCAGCAGCATTGGATTTGGTAAAAGCTAGCTAGAGGCCGGTGGGTTGGGTTGGGTTGGTTGCTTGGCTGATGGTAGTTGAGCATGCATGGATCAGCGTTCACGTTACACTCTCCATCAGTACCTGGCCAGAGCCAGGGAAGCTAATGGTCCAACCAGCAGACCAAATTTGGTGGTGAATTTTGGTCACATGCTACCTGAGGCACGTTGTAGATACACTGAGAAGAAGTTAGGAGTTAGTTGGCTGGGAGGTGTTGGCTTGACCAGGTGGTTTGAATAGGGGAGATTGCCTTGGCTTGGTTTGCAGTGGAATTGGATTGACAGTGATGGCTTTGGTAAAGCTAGCTAGTGGCTGGAGTTATTGCGTTGCTTCAGTGAGGAAGTTGGGTTCACTTGGTGTCTGATGGTGGGTTGAGTGGTTGGCTGGGAGTTGCTGGCTTGATCACGTGTTTACGCAACTGAGTGTGAGGGGAGTTGGTTTGATCCACAGTGGGATGGGGTTGGCTGAATTGAGTTTGGTAAGACTGGGTCAGAGACTGCTGGCGCTGGATTGCATTGGGATGGGATTGATGGGAGGAGTTTGTTTTTTTTCTGGCTCCCACGAGTGTGTTTCCTGGGCCCTTCGCAAGTCATAGGCATCTTACACCGGAGTGGGCAAACTATGGCTCGGGCCACATCCGGACCTTCAAATGTTTTAAGCCGGCACTTGAGCTCCTGCCTGGGAGCGGGGTCTAGGGCTTGCCCTGCTCCAAGTGTGCTGTGGCTCCGCTTGGCTCCCAGAAGCAGCGGCATGTTCCCCCTACAGCTCCTGTGGGTAGGGACAGCCAGCAGGTCCCATTGTCCAGGAACCGCAACCGGAGATGCAGGGGCAGCACCTGTGGAGGGGCAGCATGCAGAGCCGCCTCACTGCGTCTCCACATAGGAGCCGGAGAGGAGATATGCTGCTGCTTCCAGTTGTTGTTGCTGTACCCCTGGCCCCCTATTGTGCCCCAAACCCCTGCCCTAGCCCTGATCCCCCTCCTGCCCTCTGAGCCCCTCAGTCCCAGCCCAGAGCACCCTCCTGCACCCCCAGCCCCACCCCAGAGCCCGTATTCCCAGATGGAGCCCTCACCCCCCCCTGCACCTGTGATGATGCGGTTCTGGCAGGACCCAACTGAGAGTGCCAATTCAGGATTAATTGCTTAAACAGGGCAGTTACAGCCCAAGGCTGGGGTTTTTCCACCTCTAAGGCAAACCAAACCAAACCAGCCAAAGAGGACTTTGGTTTCACCCCACTGGCTAACCACAAGTCACACAAGCAATTCCCTTAGACACTCCAGTCTCCCAGTATCACCACCAGTGTCACTCGTCCTGGGGATGGCTGGTTACAAAAACCAACACCCCAGTAAAAGAAAGGTTCTCTCGATCCCAAAGAATCAAGCCCCAGACCTAGGTCAATATACAAATCAGATCTTACGCACAAATCACACTGTTGCCAATCTAAAGGTTTATTCGTAAAAGGAAAAAGATATAGATGAGAGCTAGAAATGGTTAAATGGAATCAATTCCATACAGTAATGGCAAAGTTCTTAGTTCAGGTTTGTAGCAGTGATGGGGTAAACTGCAGGTTCAAATCAAGGCTCTGGAACATCCCCAGCTGGGATGGGTCATCAGTCCCTTGTGTAGAGCTTCCATTTGTAGCGAAGTAGCTCCAGAAGTAGAAGCAGGATTGAAGACCAGATGGAGATGAGGCATTAGCCTTTTATAGTCTCTTTTCCAGGTGTAAGCACCCTTCTTTGTTCTTACTGTGGAAAATTACAACAAAATGGAGTCTGGAGTCACATGGGCAAGCTCCTGCACACCCTGCTGAGTTACAAGGCGTATCTGCCTTCTCTCCATGGGTCACAACAACTTGTCTGGGATGTTTCCCAGAACCACAGCACACATTTGAAGTGCAGACAGGATAAAGTCAATACTCCTAACTTCAACTACAAAATGATGCGTACATACAGACAGCATAATCATAACCAGCAACCCATAACCTGCTCTTAGACACCTTACATGACCCCCTCTACATAAGATTTGGTGCCACTACAGGACTTTGGTTGCAACCATGTTCTATGTGGTCCCAGTCTGAGCCCCTCAGTCCCAGCCCAGAGCACCCTCCTACACCCCCAGCCCCACCCCAGAGCCCGTATCCTCAGATGGAGCCCTCACCCCTCCCCCAGTCTGCAACCCTCTCCCACACCCTCAACTCATTTCTGGCCCACCCCAGAGCCCTCACCCCCTCCTGCACCCCAACCCCCAATTTTGTGAGCATTCATGACCTGCCATACAATTTCCATACCCAGACCTGGCTCTCGGGCCAAAAAGTTTACCCACCCCTGGCTTATGCTGTAAGGCCTCCCTCGTGGGAGGGGCTCTGCGCAGGCATTTCCCTGGAGTCAGAGCTGGTCTGGGTAGCTCCTGAGTCCCACTGAGCAGAGCTGAGAGCAGGGTCTGCCATCTCAATGGGGGCTGACAAGCAACAAGGCTGGGCTGGGCTAGGAGAGGATCAGACCAAGAAAACCATCAGTTGCTCAGGCCCAGAGCATCACAGGCATTTAGGTGCTGACTTCAGTGGGACTTAGCTATCTAAATACCTGTGACACTCTGAACGTCAGTGTCTGGGTTCAGTTGAAAAGCTTGTTTCTGTGATCATTGACTCTCCCGGGCATTGTAGAAGAAGGAAGTCTTTAGCGGAACGCTGTCAGCTTTAAACTCTGCCTGGAAATGTGGCAACTGCTAGTGTCGCGAGGGTTGATCTGACCTTTTAAATGGTGTGAGCCAGATGCTAGTTCTGGGGCACCTCCGCAGTCTCCATACAAACGTCACGCTGGGAAGAGAACCCCATTCTGCAGAGCGTGCCACCCCACCCCTGCTGGCATGACCACAGTGGGGGCAGGCCCATGCTGCCCCTGTGACCCTTTCCAGCTGGAATGCAGACAGACAGATGACAGTGCAGAGCAATGAGCTCTAGACTGCAGGTTCCTAATGTTGCTGTGGTTTATGATGGGCTTGGGCTTGCCTTTAGGATTTTGGGGGCTTTTTTGGGGCAAGGGTAAAAATGGCAACCCTGGGGCAAGCCACCACAGGGAGAGGGGGTGCACGGAGCCTGTGGGGCTGCACGTAGATGAAAATTTGTGGCTGGCTGGAATAGTCCCACAAGCTGACATTGTCTCTTGGAGACTGTGTAAGTAGAGTCCTGTGTGAATACAAAATTTATATCCGTGGCTGCAGCAATCCGCAGAACTGCTGGGCTCTACCAGGAACCACAGCAGCGAAAGCAGCAGTGTGTCGGGCTGCTGCTCGCAGGAGCTAGCACCCAGCCCAGGCAGCTCCTCCGGTATGGCTGTGCTACCCCCATCCCTGCCCACTAGGGCAGGCGGCAGGCTCACCAGCAGCTGTCCCTGGTGGCGCGAGTGTGTGCAAGTGGCTTGCACGCTCCCAGACAGGAGTCTCGTCCACACAGCGGTCTGTATTCCTGGTAGAGCCCTGCAGCTCCGCGGATATCCACTTATATCCATGAATATCCGCATCTGCGCATATACATTTTGTATCCGGGCAGAGCTCTAACCGTAAGCTCTTTGGGGCAGGGGCTGCCTTTCTGTTCTGTTTGTACAGCACCTAGCGCAGTGGTGTCCTGATCCTTGGCTGGAGCTCCTAGGTGCTGCCACAGATGAAAACATAAATACTTATAAAATTTACAGCTAACGCTCTGGTCCTGCAATGAGTGACTAACCCCTGCTGAGTTCAGGGGGGCGACATATCTGCATAAAATTACCCTCATAAGTGTATGCAGGATCAAGGCCCAATATTCCTGTAACTAGAAGAGATCAGGAGAGGTGTGAGGAGGGAGGAGGGATATTTTATTTCTTGTCTCAGTTTTTCCTGTGTGCAGTGGACGGCACTGTGTGGATTGCCAGGTCCATGGCCGGCCCTCTGTGTGATTAGTCCTTTTCCTGTTCATTGGGGGACTTTTCCACAGCAGCAGGGATGGGAAAAACACTAGTTCAAAGGGAAGGAAAAAACAAAACCAGGAAACGGTTATCAAAACACCTGGGTTGCAGCAGGGCACGGAGAGTTTTTAAATGGGCCTCAGACTGGCTTTTTTAATGAGGCTTGAAGTGCGTTTGCAGTGTTGTTGTAGCTGTGTCAGTTCCAGGCTACTAGAGAGACAAGGAGAGTGAGGTCATATCTTTTATTGGCTCAATGTGTGTTACATCAGACTGATATAACTGTGATGTAAGTAGACCTGGCCTGCACTAAAGTTCAGTCGACCCAGTTACTTCGCTCAGGGGTGTGAAAAATCCACCCCCTTGAGCAATGTGGGTAAGCTGGCCTGACCCCTGGTGTACGCAGCTCTCGGTTGACAGAATTCTTCCTTCAACTTAGCTACCTCCTCTGAAGAAGTGGAGGACCTAGGCTGACGGGCGAACCCCTCCCATCGGCGTAGGCAGTGTCCATGTGAAGCGCTGCACGGGAGCGTTTCAAGTGTAGACAAGCCCTAAGTGCATGCAAACACAGCTCAGGTTTCAACCTGTTGCGATGTTACTGTCCTGCCCTCGCTCTCTCTAGTCCTCCAGGAAAACTGGAAGAATCTCTCCAGATTTCATGAGTCTGAATATTACAGCAGCGCCTGGAAGCTCCAGCTGATGGCAGCCCAGGCGTTCTAGGCTCTGTACACGCAGGTGGGGGAGTTGCAGAGATCTGACAGTGTAAATACAGGATGTACCAGGGAAGGATTGTCGCCTGGTTTACACAGGGGGAGCTGAGGCCCAGAGAAATCGAGTGGCTCTAGGTCACACAGAGTTTGCGACAGCCAGGAATTGACTCCAGGTTTCCTGCTGTGCTGCTCCTACCCGTTAGACCATGCTGTCTTCTGATCCATTGAAGCCAGACTAGATGGTCACTCTTGACATTAAAACCTATGAGCCCAGTGAGGGAAAATACATACAGAAAAGACAGATTTGGTGATAAACCTATCAGGGGTGGGGAGGATGTTTATTGTCTTGTCTTTGTAGATGAAACTCCAGGGCCACCTGGATCCGCTGAAGAAGAAGCTGGATGCAGTTCTGAAACAGAAATCAAGCGAAGAGGAGAAAATTACTGAGCTGAAGGCAGGTGCCAGGCTCCCCCTCCCCACCACCTTTGCTCTTCACCCCGACCAGGGATTGCATGGTTCAGGGGGATTCTCAACTTGAGGGTCAGGTGGTTGAGAGGTTACATTCATCCTGCATTTCCCATGTTGCCGCATATCTCCTTGGTGTCTCTTCTTCTTCCCTTTCTGCAGCCCCTCCTAAGTCTCACCTCCCTTGGGGCTCCTATCTCCTTCCCTATTCCAGATGCTCAGGCAATCAGCGCTGAAATAGTTAGTGAAGTGTAGTCACTGACCTATCAGAACTGATCCCCCAGTGAGGTGGACAAGCTCCTCTGAGCTATTGGTTCAGACTCATGCCTCCAGACTCAGGCAGATGTCATTCATGCTCGGCTCACATTCAGCAGGTTTTCTTGGCACCGCAAGGGGTAGTGACTTCTTTTTTTTTCCTTCTTCTTCTTCTTTGTAATGGGAGCTGAGATACTGGCCAATCTGACCATGTCATGCAGGCTGCAGTACAGTAGCAGCATTCATACAGTTAACGTCGTGACTCACTGATTGTTTAACAGATGACTCTAAGTGCCCTAAAATCCACCCACTGACTCAGCTTTTCTGGAAATTTGCTGTGCTGTGTGCAGGTGGTGGGGTAGGGTTAATGATCCAAATCTGGGGTCATTTGAGCACAGGAATCCTGATACACAGCCTCCCCAAGAGTCATGTGATCTCAAAGTCCTCTGGTTCGCCTGCGGCAGTGGTTCCCGAACTTTTTAGTAAGGTGACCCAGCAACTATTTATTTCTTTTTCTGTCCTTTCTTCCCTCCTGCTCCCCACTCTCCCAACCCGTTGCTCTGGCTTCCCAGCCCTGTCCCCTTCTGGGGGGAAGAGGGGCAGTGACCGGGCGACCCACCTGGATCCTTCCCATGACCCACAGTTTGGGAAACACTAATCTAAGGGTTTTTTTTTTTTTTTTTGCACACTTAAATAAACCATGTGAACTGGTGTAGATTGCTGTACCTTATCTGTAGCATGTTGCCAAAGATAACAACGCTCTTTGTTTCCATATAAGTGCCTTCCACAGGTTCTGTAGCTGTGTCTGCACTAAGAAATCTTGATGCAGAGCCCTGCAGGGGACTATTTTTTTAATCCTTCTCCTTTCCCGCAATGTCCACTCATGCATTATCTCTTGCATTTTTATCTTGCTCCCACCTGCAAAAACTTGGATCCTGCAGATCCCGCAAGAGAGACAGATTCCCTCATGGTCCTTTAAAACAAAACAAAAAAAAGTCAGTTAATATATTGTAAATAGAATTCAGACACAATTTTTACCACTAAAAGAATAAAATAAACCTTTCTTAAGCCATGTAAAAAAATGCTTTAACTCCAGTTACAATAGACATCAAATCTCTTTCTATCCCTGCCTTAAATTTAAGTCTTAAAACCTTTATTTAAAACAGAAAAGAAAAAAACTTGCTTTATGTGGCTGAAATTTTGTTTATAAGAACATAAGAATGGCCAGACTGGGTCAGACCAAAGGTCCATCAAGGAAGACAGGATACTGGGCAGTGGCCAGTGCCAGGCGCCCCAGAGGGAATGAACAGAACAGGTAATCATCAAGTGATCCAGCCCGTCGCCCATTCCCGGCTTCTGGCAAATAGACGAAAGATTGAGTGTTTTCCCGCAAATTGATAACGTCTGGGATTTTTTTTCCCACCCAATCCTGTCTGCAACAAAGTAAATTTTACCTGCTATTGTGGCAGCGGGTCCTGTAGGAACCTCGGGATACCGGTCCCACTGCAGGGCTCTGCCTTACAGGCAGATTCTCACCAGCCCTGCACTGGCTGAGCTAATGCGGATTAGGCTTTGGCAGCCAGGCTGGACTTCGCCATTGTTAGCAGGTTTAACAGGCCAACACGTAGCTCAGCTGGCCCAGTGTTCAATATGCACTAGGGGATTTTAACCCACTGCTCTTTGGCATGGACAGACAAAGGTGTTGGCTTCGCTCTGCTGACACTGTTCAAATATTCCCCTGCAGGTGGAGTGGTGCCCTAGGACAGGTCACTTAACAGGGGTTGAACCTGGGACTTCGGGGCCAGCTGCCTGGGCTGGATAAGCAGTGGGTAGCCCAGGCAGGCAGAAGAAGCTGTGTCTAACTCTTCTCCTCCCTGCTCCAGAACAAGATGAAGCTGGAGATCAAGGAGTTTGAGTCGGACTTTGAGCTGCTGCACCAGTTCCTGATCGGGGAGCAGGTGCTGCTGCTGCACCAGCTGGAGGAGCGCTACGAGGCGCTGCTGGCCCGCCAGAGCAGCAACATCAGCCAGCTGGAGGAGCAGGGTGCCACCCTCGGGCGCCTCATCGCTGAGGCTGAGGACAAGAGCAGGCAGGACGGGCTGCAGCTGCTCAAGGTGAGAGCCCCTAGCACACAATCTGATGTCTGCCCCCCACGCCCTTCCAGCCCTGATCTGTCATCCCCAGCCCCTTTCCAGATCCCTGCTGGAATGAAAATGAAATATTTGGACCCTTTCCACCGCCTGGGAGAGTGTTTGCATGTGGGGAAGGTTGAGAGGGGGGCGTCAGCCAGCAGGAGACCAAGCTTCAAGTCCTTGATTTGGGTTATGATCTGGAACAAAACATTGCTCTGACTCAGAGCAGGGGGCTTGGACCTGTTTTGGTCCCATGTCCCACTTCATTGAAACTGATACGTCCCCTGCTTCGAAACAGCATGTTCCAGTGAAATGAAATTGCTCTGAAAATGTTCCCCACCCATCTGCATTTAGAGGGTGACTTCCAAGGGCACAGATGGCAACGCCCACTGAAAAGCACCTTGCTTAACTCCGCTGTATGCCTTAGGCGCATACGGCAGGGGTAGTTTTCTAACTTCATGGGATTAGTGCCCCAGACTGTAATGGGGTCGCTCCCATGCTCAAAGCGAGGGAGGTGCTCAGAGATCTCGCTGAGTCGTGGCTGATCAGAGTTTTATGAGACACCGTGGTGCTTGTCGCTGGCTTGTTGGTAATTTTTTTTTTCTCTTTTCTTCCCACTCTTCTCAGGACATCAAAGACACCTTCATCAGGTCAGTCCCGGGCTAATTCTGTTGATAACACCTGTTGCTACAGGAAGGAAACCGATTGCTTTTAAGAATGTCATGTTGTAGAAATATGGAAATACTCCATGATGTCACTTGTTGAAACTGACTAGCCGTGTTTAGCACTGAAGGATAGTGATCTCTAGCTCTTCTATAGTGCGTTTCGTCAATAGATCACAGAGCACTTTGCAAAGGATAGTCTCATTTCCCCCCATATTACAGATGGGGCAACTGAGGCATGGGGCGTGTGTGTGGGGGAGTGACTTACCTAGCAGGGCAGCAGCAGAGCTGGGTATCGAGCCCAAGTCTCCGAAGTCTCGCTAGGAGAGTTTAATCCTAGGCCACGCTGCTTCCTCTGCACGCTATAGTTCTTAACCCAGTATCTACGGTTGGCTTTAAACATCTCTGGTGTCCCCAACAATGTAGTTACAGTCATGGCAGTTAGACTTCCGTGCAGCCTAGACTTGAACACACTTGGCTTCCTCGATAATATTTTTTTGTATTATCCTAGCACTTGGGAGCCCCAATCATGGACTGGGCCCCTACTGGGCTAGGTGCTGTAGAAACAGAGAACAGAAAGACCCGAAGAGAGTGGGGAGTTACCCAAGAGAACCGTTGATCTGAGGCAGTCGTGCCAGATGTATTGATGTGACGTATTTACTCAGCCCCTGTAACGGGTCTTGAGTCAAGCGTTCGTTCTAAAATGGATCCCAGCTGTTGTGGCCGCAAAGAGAAACTCTCAAACATGAACCGCTAGCAAAGGGTTTGCCAGTATAGCTGTACTAACAAAGCCGGCTAGTGGAGAAGCAGTTTCTCCACGCAAAAGACTATAGCTTATTTTGGTTCCCCAAACGAAATACCAGCACAAGGATTCTTATGCTGAGACTTGGTCTGCACCAGGGCTTTTGTTGGTAGAGAAATGTCATCCAAAAAATCGCATTCCTAACTGAACTTGCTATACCAGCCAAAATTTCTAGTGTAGATGTGACCTCAGACAGCCTGAAACAGGTCGGGGGCCACCTCTCCTCATTTACATCACGCTGTGTTAACTCTGGAATTGAATTATGGTGCTTCAAGGAGCAGTCTTCCAAACAGATTTGGTCATTGTTACATGGTCAGAACATTGTAGACTTGGTCCATGGACTGTAGTTAAAGATGTTACTTGTGTCTCTATGCAGTCTCTCTGGTCTTAGGTACTGTTAGGTCATTTGTGTTAGAGTTGGAGACCCACTGTGTTGGATGTGGTAGCCGTGCATAGTGAATAAAGCTGGTTGGAAAATATTTTTTCTTATGGGAATGTTTTTCTTATGGAAAATTTGAACGCCAGAAAACTCAATTTGGAAGTGCTGCCCCAGTGGGTCATAGGAGTTGGAGTTCAGCTGCCTCATGCTCCCTGTATCCTGTATAGGCTGGAGTTCCTGGTCACACTTCATCTCCCATGATGCACCACCCTCTTGGAGAGGGGAGGCAGTGCACCATTGTCAGGGACTCTCCTAATGCATCATGGGGGATGTAGTCTGCCTGGGAGCCCAGCCAGTAGAGGAGAAGGGAGACATGAGGCAATTGAATTACAACTCCCAGGAGGCCCTGTGGCATTCTAAGTCGAATATTTCAGTTTGGGGGGGTCTGGTTTTGGGTGGGAAAAAAAATCAGAATCTTCTGCAGAAAGGAGACAAGAAAATTGCTTAGTCAAAAACCTACATTTCTGTTGCAGAAGAGCTTTGACAGAAACTTGTCATCCCGCCCCCACAGTGAGAGAGTTTCTGTCCCTGGAGCTTACAGTCTAAAGAGACAGAGGAGGGAAACTAACTTGCCCAGGGTCGTCGAGTGAGACAGCAGCAGAGCCTGAGACCTGTTCAGTGCTCTGCCTGCTAGGTCACGCTTCCCACTACACCCAGCCCTTGACTCACTGCTGTATTCCCTTTGCCAGGTGCGAAAGCGTCAAATTCCAGGAACCGGAGACAGTGCCGGTAGATGTGGGAAAGAAATACCGCAATTACTTCCTGCAGGACGTGGTAATGAGGAAGATGGAGAAGGTCTTCAGGAAAGTCCCTCAAGGTAAAGGAGCTCAGCTCTTTCTTCCCTTGGTTAGCGGACCAAGGAGAGCCAGGACTCTGTTTACGCTGATGTCCTGTGTGTGGTGGAGCTGAACAGCACAGGCAGCTGTAGCATGAGTTTCTCTCACAGGCTGCTTCTGCTGATGTGCATCAGCATTCGTCCACAACTCTGTCCTGACCTGCATCCTCCAGCTGTCCCAGCCCTGGGCTCCCCTAGTGCACACGATTGCTCCTCTATCCCGACCTACAGCCCTCACCTGCTGTCTCAGCTCTGGGCTCTGCTCCCCAAACTCCGGGCTCTGCCAGTGCCCAGCCATCCCAGCCACTTGGTTTCCCATGCAGCTCTGCTAATGCATTGCAGTCCTGACCCACAGCCCCCTATCCTGCCAGCCTTAGGCTCCTGCCTGGCTCTGCTGGTGCCCCTCAATTCTGACCTGCAGCCTCTTGCTATCCTGTCCCTGAGCTCACCGTGCTCCTGGCCCTGGGAGTCTGCAGCAGCTCTTTGCTGCTCAGGAGGAGGATGCCCCCTACTGGACGACCAGCCAGGAGCAGCTCCCAGCCAGCAGTAATATATAAACCTAGCGCTCGGGGCTTGCTGATTGGCTTGTGGAGTGTCACATGATGAGGTAAGACCTTGGCTCTCCATGCAGGGAAAGCAGGGGGAGGTCTCAGATATCAAGCCTACTGTTTATTTGTATTATCTCAGTGCTTGAGATCTGAGCTGAGATCAGGGCCCCGTTGTGCCAGGCGCTGCACGACACACGGCGAGAGACAGTCCCTGCCCCAGCTGAGATCAGGGCCCTGTGGTGCCAGGTGCTGCACAGACGTACAACGAGAGACAGTACTCATAGTCTAAATAGATGAGACAGGGTGGGAAGGGAAACAGAGGCTGTACCTTGCCCAGAGTCAGCTGGGAATAGATCCCAGGTATCCTGACACTCAGCACAGAGTTGAGTTCACTGGATCATGCTGCCCCCTAATTCTCCTGACCGTGTGTGGGTCTCTTTCCTTAGCTGACGTGACCCTGGACCCCGACACGGCCCATCCCCACCTGAGCTTGTCCCTGGATCGCCGGAGCGTGAAGCTGGGTGAACGTCGCCAGGACCTACCTGACAACCCCAAGCGCTTCGACTCTGACTACTGCGTGCTGGGCTCTCAGGGCTTCAGCACAGGGCGCCACTACTGGGAGGTGGAGGTGGGGGGCCGGCGGGGCTGGGCGGTGGGGGCAGCCCGGGAGACGGCCCGGCGGAAGGAGAAAACAGGCGGCCCCTACCAGAAGCGGGAGATCTGGTGTGTGGGCGCCAACGGGAAGAAGTACCAGGCATTGACAGCCACGGAGCAGACAGCGCTGCCCCCCGGGGAGAAGCTCCGGCGCTTTGGGGTCTACCTGGACTACGAGCGGGGCCAGCTGTGCTTCTACAATGCCGAGAACATGGCCCACATTCACACCTTCAATGCCACCTTCCGCGAGCGCATCTTCCCCTTCTTCCGCATACTGGCCAAGGGCACACGCATCAAGATCTGCACCTGACCCGCTTCCCCTCTACCTCGGGCCTCCTCCCCTGCTGGGTCCCTCCCACCATTGCACGGATCCTCCCCACCCTGTCCCAGGATCTGGCACCGCACAGAGGCCTGGGGGGAGGCCGCCTCAGCCGGCCTGACATTCCAAAGCCTGCCTTGTCCCTTTGCGTTACTGTTTTGAAGTGTGAGGGCAGGGGAGGGCTTGGTTCCAGGGATGACAGGTGGGTTTTCACGCTGCTGTCAGGCAATCCCCCCTCCTGTCCGATGCACAATGTGTGAATTGCTCTTGACGCACCAGTGTAACCCCCCCGCCCCCATCTGTCCCTCTGCCGTCATGCTGTAGGGCCCTGGTGCTCCTGCAACACCCTCGCTCGTGTCTGGGGGCCGAGCAGGTGGAGGTGAGCGACTTCTTGGAAGATCTAGGCCCCAGACCTGGGGAGGGAGCTCTGAGCATCCCTGGAAGCGCTGGTCCCCTGCTCTGTCCCATAACGACTCAAGCTCCCAAGGGACTTGGCCACCCATATCTCATTGAATTTCCTTTGGCCCTGCTGGAAGAATTCCAGCCATTCAACTTCCCCCTCCCCCACTTCCTGGTGGCATTTGGAGCTAGCTCCAGACCATTTTCTCTCTTCTTCCACAGGCACAAGACCCCATTGCTCTGCCCCGTCCCATAATGCTGCCTTCCCTTCCCTGCTGGTGTTCAGACCAAGATCCAGCCCCAAAACATTGCTCTCCCCCACTTTGTGTCCAGCCTCCAGAGCCCAGTGCTTTCCACCCAGAACAGACCCAGTGTCCATCTGTCCTCTAGTTCTTCCCCACAATGGTCCTCTTGTCTGCCGGTCTTGGTCTCCAGAACCATCACGCATGCTCCTGAATCTCTCTTCAACATTGTCACCACCCTTCGTGGCCCTCGGCATTGCATTTATTCATGGACATCCAAAACAGCCTGTGGTACTGAGGCAAATGGGGCAACTTCCTCCCTAAGCTGAGATGCTACAAGAGAATCACTGGCTAAAATGTGTGGAGGTGCCAAGAATCATGTGAGATGCTTTCATTGTGAGCCCTGTTCTGGGAGTCCTAGGCCTCCTCCAGCACTCTCTGAGTTGGATATTTATTTTAAATGTTCTCTGAGCTGTGTCCCCCACCCTCCTGGTCGCTGTCCAGTTTCCAGCAACCCCTCCCTGGAAAGACACTGCCCATACCTGCTGTGTGTTGAGGTTTGGTTGGTTGTTTTTCTGTTGATGTTATAAAGCTAGTTTGAAATATTTTTGGCTAAACCAAGAATTAAATGGAGATTTAGTTTTTTGAAATGTTATAATAATAATAATTAATAATAAAGAGAAGATTGTACAGTTTAGTCTCTGCCTCCTCAGTCCCGCCTTGGCTGGAGCTGGTGGAAGGGTAAAATCCAAAAAGGGGGTTTGGAAAGGATGTCGAATTTGTTTCAAAGGCCACAAAAGTAATTCTGCTGCTCTACTCTGCGCTGATAAGGCCTCAGCTGGAGTATTGTGTCTCGTTCTGGGCACCACATTTCAGGAAAGATGTGGACAAATTGAAGAAAGTCCAGAGAAGAGCAACAAAAATTATTAAAGGTCTGGAAAACATGACCTGTGAGGGTAGATTGAAAAAATTGGGGTGGTTTACTTTGGAGAAGACTGAAGGGGGACGTAACACTTTTCATGTACGTAAAAGGTTACAAAGAGGAGGGAGAAAAATGGTTCTTCTTGACCTCTGAGAATAGAACAAGAAGCAATGGGCTTAAATTACAGCAAGGGAGATTTAGGTTGGACATTAGGAAAAACTCTGTCAGGGTGGTTAAGCACTGGAATAAAATGCCTAGGGAGGTTGGGGAATCTCCATCATTGGAGTTTAAGAGCAGGTTGGACAAACACCTATCAGGGATGGTCTAGAACTAGGGAGAAGGTGAACTCTTTACCTTCAAGGGATAGCAATACAAGTAGCTAGGTACAGAGTCCTACAGATCGTTCGTAACAATATCACAAAGATGTCCACATTTGTTGTGGGGGCAGGGGGGAGGCTGATTACCCCACCATCGGTCTTTCTGTAGTAATTAGATTGGTTTAATGCCTGCAGCCTCTCTTCCAGCATTTCAGAATGGTAGCCATGTTAGTCTGTATCAGCTAAAACAACGAGGCATCCTTGTGGCACCTTAGAGACTAGAAAATTATATGGACATAAGCTTTTGTGGGCTAGAACCCACTTCATCTGATGCATGGAGTGAAAATGCAGTAAACAGAATATATATTCTAGCATATGAAAATATGGGAGTTGCTTTACCAATTAGGGGGACAGTGCTAAGAAGCAAATTCAGTTAAAGTGTTAGTGAGCATCAGCTGTTCTATCTGAATATTCAAGTTATCTGCATAAATAGCCACTCTTTTTTTTTTTTTTTTTTTTTTTTTTTTTTAATCTTACTGAATTCTTGTCTTCAACCACTCCCCCTGGTAACAAATTCCATAGGCTAATCCCACGTCGTGCAGGAAGAGTGTGTCCTTTTTAGCAGTTGTTCACTGGCCACCTTTCGTTTTCATTGAATGCCTCCTTTGCTCTTGTCTTATGAGACAGAGAGAACAGAAACTCCTGCTCTCCTTCCTCTAACCAGACCCATACTGTATAGACTCTTATCATGTCTCTTTTCTAAAGCTCTGTCTTTTCAGTCTCTCGTCACGGGAGAGTTTTCTGGACACCGGATGAGCCTCATCGCCGTTCTCTGAATGCGTCCCCTCCAATCCTGCAATGAAATGGACCCATATTTTAAAAGGAAATGTTCTGCCCTGAATTACTTATGAAGATACTTAACATTTAACACAGTGATTCTCAACCAAGGGTACGTGTACCCCTGGGGGTACATAAACTCCTCTAGATATTTGCCTAGTTTTACAACAGGCACCATAAAAATCACTAGCACAGTCAGTACAAACTAAAATTTCAGACAGACAATGACTTGTTTATACTGCTCTATAGACTATACACTGAAATGTGAGTCCAATATTTATATTCCAATTGATTTATAATTATAGGGTAACAATGAGAAAGTCAGCAATTTTACAGTGATAGTGAGGCTGTGACCCTTTTGCATTTTTATGTCTGATTTTGTAAGCAAGTTGTTTTTAAGTGAGGTGTCCTTTGAGGTACACAAGGGAAATCAGCCTCCTGAAAGGGGTATAGTGAGCCACTGATTAACAAAAAGGAGGGCAGGGGGGTTGGTCCTCAATTTTTTTCATCCAGTAGAAAAACCCATTTTTCAATTGTGTTTGGGGGGCAAATATTTTTAACCAAATAATGGAAAAAACCCAACAAGAAATGTTAGAAATTGTCACCAAAAAAAGTGGGGGTAGGGGAGGGCACAGAAAGAAATCATTGTATGCCAAAGTCTTCATGTGAAAAATACCAAACCAACTCTAGTGTTAACTCTTTGCTCTTCATGTCCCTTCCAACGTTGTGTCTTTGCCCAGCTACCCCAGGTCTCTCCCCAGGCCAGTCCTTGATGCAGGAAAGTGCTTAAACATTTGCTCGCATCCTGACAGCAATGAGATTGAAGCATGTGGTTATCTTACATTTTGCTCAAGTACTTTCCTAAATCAGCCCAATGCTGATACAAGTTTGCCAGGTCTCAGAGGGGCTGATCCAGACTCTGGGCCGTGCCATATTTTTTCAGCAGTGAGACTGCAAGTGAAAGTCAGCCCCAGCCGCTGTGGTTGCTGCCCTTTCCTCTCCCTTTGCATGCGGCTCTCTTGTTTTGTCTCCTCTGAAAACAGGACTGGACATTTAACCGCAACAGCTCCACACCGTCTTCCCTAGCTTCTCTTGTCCCCTGTTATGACCATATTTGATACCATCTAAGGGCTTGGCTACTCTTGCAAGTTAGAGCGCATTAAAGCAGCCCCGGGTCCCAAGGTGTTCACCCTGGCAAGGCATGTAGAGCGCCTGGGCTCCGCAGCTGGAGCGTTCCTGGTGATCCACCTCCATGAGAAGCATAAAGCTTGCTGCACCCTGGCTGAAATGCCGCAGCATCAGTGTGAACGAGGTGTTGCATTACCACGCTGTGATTGGCCTCCGGAAAGGTCCCAGGATCCCCTGAAGTCACGTTGCCACTCTTCTTGTTTTGGAATCAGCTACAGGAATGTGGCTATCCCCTTTCAAAGCTCTGTTTCTGACAGCCAGCATGCTTACCTGCTCCGGGACAAAGCAAACCATTAGTGTGAAATGCTGCTTTTGTGAGTTTGCGTGTGGAGGGGGGATCTGCTGCTGTCTGAACTTACAAGACAGCATGCTGACATGCTCCCCCCCATTTAAAAAGCACATTGCAGCCACTTGCACACTGGGATAGCTACCACAATGCACTACTCTTTGTGGCATTGCAAGGGCTGCTAACGTGGCCACGCCACTGCGCTTGCAGCTGACAGTGTAAACACAGAGCAGCATTTTCCCTGCTGTGGTCTCTGAAGGCTGGTTTAACTCCCCGCGCTTTGCAGCTGCAAGTGTAGCCAAGCACTAGGAAGCT
This sequence comes from Chelonoidis abingdonii, assembly GCF_003597395.2. NCBI lineage: Eukaryota > Metazoa > Chordata > Testudines > Testudinidae > Chelonoidis > Chelonoidis abingdonii. Next base: position 8,267,288 of record NC_133780.1, on the reverse strand, counting down.
GCCAGACAAGGGAGTGGTTATAATGAAAACCTTGTTCAGTATTTTACCTTTCAGCTGCTTTCCCCTCATTTTCTGAGGAATTTTAATGGTGTATCTGACAGGGGGCTAAGCAGGTTGGTCTCTGCATACCAAACCACAGACCTTGTTTAACTATTTCATGGTTGCAGTGTTGTTACAGCCAAACTGGTCTCAGGGATTACAGGCGAAGTGGGTGAGGTGATCTCCTTTACTGGATCACCTTTGGCAGGTGAGAGAGACATGCTTTCAAGCTTACACTGTGCTACTCTTCATCTCTGGAAAAAGTACTCCCTTTTCCAGACCTGAACACAAGGCAGAATAGATAGCATAAGTAGTTAGCACCCAATCTAAGGCCCCATTCAAGGTGAAATGACCCGTTAACACCCCTCCAGTCATAGGACAGGACAGGAATTAATAGATTACAGATTGAAGTTTTCAGCAGTAGCCCTGTTAGTCTGTATCAGAAAAAAAAAAAACAAAAAGAGGAATCCTTGTGGCACCTTAGAGATTAACAAATTTATTTGGGCATAAGCATCCATGGGCTAAAACCCACATCATTCATCAGATGTATGGAGTAAAAGATAAAGCAGCAGGTATAAATACAGGAAAGGATGGGGGTTTGCTTTACCAAGTGGGAGGTCAGTCTAACAAGATAAATCAATTAACAGCAGGATACCAAGGGAGGAGAAATAACTTCTGCAGGGGTAAGAGGGTGGCCCATTACCGACAGCTGACAAGATGTGAGTAACAATAGGGAGAAATTAATATCAGGGGAAATTAAGTTTAGGTTTTGTAATGACCCAACCACTCCCAGTCTTTATTCAGGCCTAATCTGACAGTGTCCAGTTTGCAAATTAATTCCAGTTCTTCAGCTTCACGTTGGGGTCTGTTTTTGACATTTTTTTGTTGAAGAATTGCCATTTTGAGGTCTGTAATTGAGGGACAAGGATTGAAGTCCACCTCCTTCCATGTGAAAGCAGCACCAGTCCAACACTTGAAAATCCCACCAGGTGGAGGGTTCCCAGTTTTGACTGGACAGATTTCATCACAGGACAGAAACTTGCATTAAAACAGAAGAATGGCCAGACTAGGTCAGACCGATGGTCCATCCAACCCAGCCAGTACCCCAGGGGGCATGAACAGAACAGGTAATGATCAAGTGATCCATCCCGTCACCCATTCCCAGCTTCTGGGAATTAAAGATTCATCTTTAATTGCTGGAGACCCCAGGTCCGCCTCTTGCTGCTGAGACCACGCCCCTTTCACTGCTGACTCCTCCCTCCTGTGGCCCAGCCAGGGTGGGGACCTGAGAGTTCAGTTGGGGCAGGCTGGGTGGTTGGAGGAAGGGCTGAGAGCTCTGAGTCCCTCCTCTGGTCCAACTCTTCCCTGCAAAGCACCACCCCCTTGCAGCCCTGAAATTGGAAAAGCTGTGCTCTTGTGGGGAGATTTTTCCTCAAGAGCCCCCCAACCCACCACTGCCCCCACCTCTTTAGTGGCATGAGGTTTGGGGAGACAGCCTCCCCCAGCTTCCATTAGCACTGCTCATGCCAGTCGTCTAGCTGCAATTTTAGATGCCTGAAAATCCTCTCCCCTTCAGCTTCACAATGCTAAGTGCAACGAAGGCGAAACACCTTTACAAATCCGGGCCTACGGGACTTGCTCAAGATCTCTGGCACAGCAAGGATTGGGCCCCAGGGACTCGAACCTGGGGCTAGGTCCATAGGCACTGGGCCAGGCTTCCAGCTCTTGCACACAGGCCCCGTATGGCAAAGATGACACCCAAACAATCCCCAACCTCCAAAATGTATTTTTTATTGATTTTATTTTTTTTACACAAAGGCAGGCTGGGTCCTGCGGGCGGCTCTCATCTGGTCCCGATGGTGACCTGCCAGACGCGGACCAGGTTATCTGTGTATCCAGCAAACAGGGTCTGGGGAGACAGAAAAGATGTGTCAGCTACAGCAAGCCTGGGGACAGATCAGCCCCCAGGAGAACAGCCAGGCTGAGGGCCAGCGTCTGGGAGGGGCTCAAGCTCCCTTGCCTGATGCCAGTGCCCAGCTGGGAAAGTGGTGACAGGGTATGTTAGGGGGCAGGGAAAAAGGGCCGGACCTCAGCAGATCAGCGACACGGGGGGATGGGGCTCTGGGGAGAGCCAGGATGCTGACGGGTATGGAGGCTGGGAGGAGTTGAATCTTGGTGGGAAGGGGGCTGAAGGCAAGGGGTCAGGTCTCTTGCGGGGGGGGGAGAAGCAGCAGTGCTGGAGGGTAGGGAGGCTGGTGGAGACAAGAAAGAGGTGATGTTGGAGGGGCTGAATCTCTTGCCAGGAGAGGGCTGGAGGCTAGGCTCCATGCTGGACAAGGGGCTGGACCATGGGAAGGATCGGGATGGTGGCAGGGACAGAGGCAGAGAGACCTCAGGTCTCCTGGCAGGGAGGACGACAAAGGCGAGGCCCCGGGAGGTATCAGGGCTGTTGTCAGTGCAAGGAGGAGCTTGGGTGCTCATGGGCACATCTGCCCTCCCATGGGGCGTGAGAACGGGATCACCTTTCCATAGGCTGAGCTGAGAGCGGGTCCCTTGGAAGCCTCTGCCCCCCCGGGCCAGTGATGAGGATGCCTAGGGCACCTCCGCCCCCACTGAAATATTGGCCCTGGCCCCTTAAGAGTCTGCCCTGGTGCTGATTCCCCCCCCCACCCCCACCACGTGAGGGAGGCGGGATGTTAAAGGGCCCATTCCTCCATTACCTGTCCATCCGCGGACCAGGCCAGCGAGGTGCACTGGGGCGGCTCAGCTTTGCTGCTGGTGCTGATCACCTCCTGCTTCAGCTCGTCCACGATGATCTTTCCCTCCAGGTCCTGCGGGAGAGAGGGGAAAAGTCAGAGAAAGGACCCCCACCCCCCAGGAGGGCCATGGACCCCCTTCCCAGCCATGCCCACGCCAGGATGGGTGCTGGGAGCTGGCTCAGAAACAGCCTCTGGATTTCAGCACGGAGATGCAGTCAGATGGCATGATGTTTCATCACAGCATGGCCTCTTGGCCCTCATCATCCCTGGGGGGCTCCAGACCCACACACTCCACAGTATGGCCTCACCCCACTTCTCCTAGGGGCTCCACCCCCACAGATATCAGAGCACGGCCCCACCCTACATCCCACTCCCTGTGGGGGACTGCAGATTCGACAGGGCCCAGAGATCACTACAGTGGAGGTATCTCCCCTATGGGAAAACCCAAGACCTAATTCCTGGGGCTGAAGTGACCTATAAGGGTGCCCCCCCAATGGAAACCCCAGGCCAGGTCCCCTACAGAAACCAGCAAGGAAGGCAACTCTCTGGGTATGCCCGATAGAAAAGCATAAGCTCTGTTCCCTTTCTAAAGGAAGCACAGCAGACACGGCTCCCAGAGGTGTCGTATCTACACACACCTGGTCCCTACAGAAAGGAGACATGGAGATAGGGAATTCCAGGGGAGTGGCCCCTAGAAACCCCAGGCCGTGCACTCTGTATAAAAGGGAGCACACAGGGGGGTGAAGTCCCCTGAAAGGCCCACCCCCACCCAGCGGGGGCACCTGCTCACCCAGATCTTGATGCTAGGCCCGGTGGCAGCGCAGAGCCAGTAGCGATTGGGGCTGAAGCACAGGGCGTTGATGATGTCACCACCGTCCAGTGTGTACAGGTGCTTGCCCTCGTTCAGGTCCCACAGCATGGCCTGGCCGTCCTGGGGGAAGAGAGAGTGTCAGACGGAGAGAGTCCCTCCTGCACCGCACCCCACAACCAACCAGCCAGCAGCCTGCAACTTGTACCAAGGAAATAACACTCCTTGGGGGTCAGGCAGCAAACTTTTAACCTGTGGCACCCCCTGCTGCAGGATAGCACTGAGAGAAAGGGTAACTAATATTTATTACTGCCGGCTATGTACTTCCCTGATGCCCAAGGACAGGCCCTGCACTGAGAGACTCAGAGATGAGGAGAAAGGGAGTAACAAACTGCTCAGATTCAAAACCAACAAGGTTCCCCTTAGGCAGAAGTGGGGCCACGTGGACTGAGGCAGGAGCTCAGAGTGGCTGTCCGGTGGCTTTGTGAGACTCTGACAGGGTAGAATGAGATTGGAAGCAGTGGTAGAGGGGAACAGGCAGGATCAGGGTGGTTGATCACACAGAGCTCTGATGGTGGTTGCAAAAAACTGGAGTTGGAGCCAATGTTGGTCAGGGAGTCAAGAAGGGTCCAGAATATGGATCAGACCAAAGGACGAGGAAAGGGGAGTTTAGTAGCAGCACGGTGAAGGGATCAATAGCGTGTGTCTGGCTGTGCGGGCACAGAGGATGCTGCTGTGAATGACAAGGGAGTCCTCTGCCCCCCAAAAGCTCATAATGTCAACAGAACGCATGAGATGACAGGTGGATACAGACACAGGAGCACACAGAAGCAGTGATCTAAGCACAGCAGCTGCCTCAGCACTAGTATCCAGATGAGCTGGGGTGAATCCCTGTCAGCCCAGGGAGAGCTGGGCAGGGGCAGCTCAGAAACAGCCTCTGGGTTTCCGCACGCAGACGCAATCAGAAACTCAGTGGGTTTCATCATAGCTCAGCCCCGTTCTGATAGGCTGAGAGAGACAGACAGACAGACAGAGGATGTCCCCCAGCCTGCCGGTGGGGGTAGCTCAGCCAACCTCGATCCAGTCCTGCGGTCCATCCCCTGCCCCCCCAAGCTTCCCAGTCCCGGACCCCCACTGGAACCGGGCTGGGGACAGACCTTGCCACCGGAGGCGCAGAGGGAACCGTCGGGGGAGACCGTCACGGTGTTCAGGTAGCCGGTGTGCCCGATGTGGTTGGTCTTCAGCTTACAGTTGGCCAAGTTCCACACCTGGGGGCAGGAGAAGAATGTCACGTGATCAGCAGAGTGCGTTCCAGGCCAAAAAGAAATCCACGGATCATCCAGTTGGAGCTCCGGCATCTCCCAGGCAGGCAACCAGTCGAACCCCCAAAGCATGGAACTTTAGGAACCTCCCCACCCATCCAAGTTTTTACGGCACCCAGCAGCACAGCAATGGGGCGCCTGCTTCTTCAGAGACCAAGCCACCCAGAAGGCAGGATGCCAGCGCCTCAAGGACAGGAGAAACAGCTGCGGAGACGAGACACGAGTCCCCCGGCACTGAAATGCCCCCTTTACCATCCAGAAACAACCAAGAGCTCATCCACCCCCAGCCTATCCCCTGGCCCTAGGGAAACCTAGGAATTGTGGGACAATGCAAATTCCCAGGTGTCCCTGTGCCGATGCTCCCTGTCCCAGACCCAGCACCGCTGGGAGCGGAAAGAGAAATGATCAACAGCCCAGGCCGAGACCGCATCAATGGTCTGTGCCCTTCCCCGCTCCAAGCAGCCCCGGGCCAGCAGGGGGACCCCGACCCACTGAAGTGCACCGCGGCCTCAAACCCACCTTCACCAGCTTGTCCCAACCGCAGGAGACGATGATGGGGTTGCTGCTGTTGGGGGAGAAGCGGACGCAGGACACCCACTCCGAGTGGCTCTCATCCTGGGGAGAGGAGGGAAAGGAGTTGGAGGAGAGAGATCGGAGACCAGGGATCTCTCACTCAACCTAGAGCTTCGCTCTCAACCCTCCCCTCATCTCCCCACACTTTGGGGGCTCCACCCCACCAGCCCTAGGTTCACAGCCTCTCACCGCCAGGGCTCTGCTGACACCCCCACTCCCCCCATATGAGCTGCTCCTCGAACCACTGGCCCAGGGCTCTGCCAGCCCTCCCTGCATCCCATCATAATTGCAGGACATGTCGTCAGGCCCTGGGTGGGGGTCAGCAGACGTGTCAGATCTAATCATCGGGACTGGGGGGGGCAACACAGAGCCCTGGATCCTCTGCCAGCTGGGAGCAGGACCAGTTCCCAGCAGGGGACACACACAAGACAATTGCAGAGATGCTTCTAAATTAATGTGTGGGAGCCCAGGGACTGTTACTCCAGCTTAACTCAGAGGGGTTTCCCCAAAGACCCAACGAGCATTTCTTCCACGAAGGCCCCTCCTGCAGAGAGGAAAGGCCCCAGATCCCATTCCCCAGCCCTTCTGAGCCAACTGTTTTCCAACCACCCCCTACTCTGCAAGACTTCGGAGGCCCTTCTCGCCCCCGCAATGACCAGAGCGGCAGGTTCACATTCAAAATGTTAGTGGGTTTTTACCACCACCAAACCCAAAGAGAAACAGCCAGAAGCATAGGACAGGAAATCAGGATGCCTTGGTTCTATCCCTGACTCTGGGAGGAGGGAGACCTAGTGGGTTAGAGCGGAGTGGGGCTGGGAATCTGGACTCCTGGGTTCTATCCCCGGCTCTGGTAGGGAAGCAGGATCTAGTGAGTTAGAGCAGGGGCCTGGGGATCAGGACTCCTGGGTTCTCTGTCCCTGACTCAGGGAGGTGATTGGGGTCCAGGGCAGATGCCTGGCCCACCCCATCCTATGTCTCACCTGCACCGTGTACTTGCAGACACCCAGGGTGTTCCAGAGTTTGATGGTTTTGTCCCGGGAGCCTGAGACGATCTGGCGATTGTCGGATGAGAAGGCCACGCTCAGCACATCCTTGGTGTGGCCCACGAAGCGGCGGGTGGTGGTACCTCTGCAAGGGAATAGACTCCCCATAATCCCTCCCAGGCCAGCTACGCCGGTCTCCTTCCGGCTAAGAGCAGGTCCTGTTCCCAAGCCACCCAGAGAAAAATCCTCTTTAAGCTCCACAGAGAGGAGCACTAAGGGCGGCAGCCAAGTGACTGGGGATCCCACTGAGACAGAAGCACATGCCAGGAACTAGCCAAGACATTAAACACGGAGGGGGACCCAGTATTCAGCAGTGGAGGCAGCTCAGCCAGGTAAAAAAGGGGTGGATCCGAGGAAGAACGAGAAAAGGTATTAAGACAAAGGATTGTGATGTCACGGGGGATAAAAGCCAAGAGACAGCGCAACACTTCCCTGTCTCTCCCGCTGTCCCATCATAATTGCAGGACATGTCTTCACACCCCTGAGGGATCAGCAGACACATGTCAGATTTAATCATTGGGACTGAGAGGAAAGGGAGGGGTGCCTCAAAAAATCCAGATGCCCCAATGGCTGGAATCAGGGGTGATTGACCACTGGGTACATCCAATCCTGGGCCCAGCAGGAAACTATCCCACAACTTTGTGGTCTTAGAACCTAGACTGGCCATTTCCCCGCAGCAGCGTCTCAACCTTTTTAGGTGAAAGACTCCTGATCTGATGTCAAAAACGTTCGTGGCCTCCCTGACGTTGACTATGAATGAATAAATAAAAGGTCGGTGATGACACGGCTAAGCCTGTATAAATGATTGATGTGTTTCCAGAGATCCACAGAGACCACTTGACTTGAAAGGGGAAGGGTGTGTAGGGGAGCAATCTTTTGTTTTGCTTTAGGTTAACGTGTCAATGCCTCATGACACCCCTCGACTGCCTTTGATGACTCCCACCAGAGGTTGTGATCACCCATTTCTGAAACGCTGCCCTAGGGCACCATTAAGAGGTGCCACAACAAGCCAAGCGGCTCTAGGTAGGCATCCAGTCCCCCTCCCTGGCACGCCAACCCCTCCCCACTAAGAGGAGCTGCGATGGGCAGGAGAAACAGGCCACGGGGCTGAGAGGAACCCGTCTGACTCTGTCACCCATAGGAACCCTCTCTCCTCCCACCCTCCTTCACACAGGCTCTCGCTCTGCCAAAGAAGCCCATCTGAGGTCTGTGCCACACCCCCCCACCCCCGATCCATCACTTACGTGGTGAGGTCCCAGAGCCGCAGGGTGCCGTCCCAGGAGCCGGAGAGGGCAAACTGCCCGTCGGAGGAGATGACCACGTCGCTGACGAAGTGCGAGTGGCCGCGCAGGGCGCGCTGCGGGATTCCGTAGTTGGTCTCGTCCCGTGTCAGCTTCCACATGATGATGGTCTTGTCTGCGTGGAGGGTGCAGGGAGTCTAAGTCGGCTAGTCGCCTCCCTAATGGGCATTTCCTCTCAAGGAGCGGCATGACAGCCCTGGGAAGGGGAACTTGCCATTCCCACGCAGGCCTGGCATGGCCCTATGACCATTTCCCCCTCCATGCCATCCTGAGCCCCTAGGGGCTGTCGCACAGGAGACTGGTCTCTGTGGCCAGTGCCCAGAGCTAAATACACCCCAGCCCCTTGGCCGGCCAGCCAGTGCCCCCAGCCTGGGGCTAGATCCAAACCGGTGCTGCTCAGAGGAGAAAGGCCTCATATGCCACTTCATCCCCCACACAGCAAGTCACCCCCTAACCTGGAGCCTGACAGTCCTGTATCCCATTCCTTGGCCCCCTCTCCATTTATGATCAGATGAGTATCAACTACAGGAGAAAGACCCAACCATCCCAGCCCCCACCCTGAACCAGCCAATGTCCCGTCCTTATTTATATAATCATGGGCCCAGCCCTGGCTCCCACAGTCCAGGCCTTTGCTCACGCTCCTTCCCGGCACCCCCTCATCATTGCAGGACATGTCATCAAAACCCGGGAGGGTCAGTGGACGAGCCAGGTCTAATCATCAGGGCTGGGGAGAGGAGGCGTCGAGCAGCTCAATGGCGGTACCAGAGATGGATGCTGATGCTGACAGGGATGCCCACAGGGACCCACATGCAGGGCGGGGGGAAATGTGCCTGAGGAGAGCTTCCAACAAACTGGGTCCTTACTTACGGCTCAAGGTGGAGGGGGCCGAGCTTGGAAAGCCCCAACATTGCCCCTGTGGCCTTGTCACAGGCATGTCCGCCCCCCTCTTCTACTGAGTTACTCCTCCCCCCATAGGATTTAGGCCTGAGACCCCTTCCTGGCTTCCTGCAATGGGCCCCCTCCTATTTATCTACCTTACATGCCAGGTATCCAGGCGCCTCTCACTGGGTTCCACCCTCCCAATCACCCCCATGAGGTGGGGTAAGCGCCCGTCCCTGCCAGGGAAACTGAGGCCGAGGGGGGCGGCCCTGATTTTCTGAGATGCTCCCAAGATCGAGAGGTCACTGGATAGCCCTGGATGGAAGTGCCCCAATAGGAGTGAGAGAATTACCCCTCCCCCCCACAGCGTGTTATTCACCCCAACCCCCCCCATATCACCCCTCCCAACACTCTCTGTACCTCCCTCCCCCCCCAGGTCACCCAACTCTGTTGCTCCTCCCCCCGTCAATAGTGCAGCCCTGCCCCCTCCCCAGATGACACTGTGCCTCCCCCACCCCTGGATGGCTTAGCCCCCCGCCCATGCTGGGCATGGTCCCTCCCTTGCCCACCCACGTATGAGAATTGGTGCTCTTCCCTCCTCCAGCCAGATGGGATCTTCTTCCCACTTCCTCCCCGCCCCCCCGGGGTCTACTCGAGCATGGTCTCTCCCCCACCCCCACGCCCCGCGCTTAGAACCTGCCAGCACGCTCCCTAGGTTCCATTCTCCCCCGCACCGTGAGCGCGGCCTGACCCCAGCACCCGCTACGAGATGGTTTCTCCCACTCCTCCCCCCACCCGCGGAGGGGCCGTTGGTCTGGCCCGCGCCGCTCACCGCGCGAGGCGGACAGGATCATGTCCGGGAACTGCGGGGTGGTGGCGATCTGGGTCACCCAGCCGTTGTGGCCCTTAAGGGTGCCGCGCAGGGTCATCTGCTCCGTCATGGCGGCGGCGGCGCGGGGGGCTCAGCTCGAGCAGGGAAGGAGGATGGAGATGGATTCGGCGACAGCCCCAACCTCCCCTCTCGCTCAGCCAGCGGCCCGGAGAGAAAGGACGCGCCGACGTCACCCGGAAGCGGAAATAGCCTTCCTTGCCTCCCACCACCGTACGGCAAGATGGCCGCCGGCAGGTGAAGAAACAGGTCACAATATGGCCGCGGCCTTGTAGCCATTCAACTCGGGGAATCCCAACGGCGCCGACAGCGGGACGCCCTATGGGAAGAGCTGTTCCCTCCTTGCCCCGCCTCCTGCCGTGACGCAGCTTAGTCCAGCCCCGCCCCGGCCGTCGTTGCGGTAGAGAAGCTCCGCGGTGCAGCCACGTGTCGGGTCTGCTGCGAGTGTCTCCCAGTCCGGGTGACTCTGCTGCGGGCGCAGCTCCTGCGGGGCCGGCGTCAGCCGCTGCTGGGGGGGGGCGAACTTCTGCCCCCGCCCCCCCGTGCAGAGGGACCGCTCCGCACGGAAGCCAGCGGCCGCACAGGCAGCGGGGGGCGCCTGGGGGAGGGGGTCCGAGCCTTGCAGGAGCCCGAGGGGGATCGGGGGGGGGGGGAAAACCCAGGAACCCCCTGCAGTGCTTCTGCGATGGGGCTCAGCCCCCCCTGCGCCCCCGCGTGGTGTGTCACAGGTCCCGGGCGCACCGCACTCCCGCGTTGGTTCCCATCGAGCCAGCTGCCCGGGATTACAAGGTAGGAAACCAAACTACTAGCCGAAAGTTTATACCAAGCAACCCCTCGCCCAGTGTCTCTACTCCCCACCCAGGGCAGGTGGAAAGACCCAGGATCCCCGCTGCCAGCGCGGCTCTCCCCAGGAATGCACTGAGCAGGTTCACACTTAGCACAGGCTTCCCAATGTCTAGGCTTGCCAGTCCTCCAGGATTGTCCTGGAGTCTCCAGCAATTAAAGATTCATTTCCAATTAAAGAGTGTCCTTTGATGAAAACTCCAGGAATATGCCCAATCAGAATTGGCAGCACCACCCGTGCCTAGTCACTGCAGCAACTCTGTGTCTGCTGTAACCTACTGAGGTGCTGCAGGAGACTTAATTCAGTGAAACAGGGACTTTCCTACATCTAGTTATATGCAGTTTGCCAATTTAGTCATTGGTTGGAAATTTGAACTGAAATGGAAACATTAATACGCACTTTAAAAGCACATACAGTGCATAATAAAATACTTGTACCTGAGAAAGTAGAATAGGTTTGAAAAATCTGAACAAAGAGGAGCTTCCTCTTACAGCTGTTGTTTTTTTGACATTGACTTATTGTTTTTTGGCAATGTTGGCTAACCTCATAATTTAAAATTATGATTTGTAAGCAAGGTCCGAATGAGCTCTCCTCTGACAGTTAGTGATGAACCAGGCTGAGCAGCAATGGGGAGCCATGTGGGGGCCTGAGCAGACTCCTGTCCAGTGTCCCTGCCCTCTAGGCTTCCTGCCCAGGGCGGGTGGAGGGTTCACAGTTCCTGCACATATACTAAAATTGGAACGATACAGAGAAGATTAGCATGGCCCCTGCGCAAGGATGACACGCAAATTTGTGAAGTGTTCCATATTTTTTCTCACAGCTGCTTGTTCGTCTCTTACCATCAGAGCCTTACGCGGATACAAAGTTTGTATCCACATCTGCACTATCCGCAAAAATGGTCCACGGATATCCGCAGATATGAAATGGTTACCCATGGATTTGCAGGGCTCTGCTCTTCTGTGCTTGAAATACATGGGAAATATTTAGTTTTGCCATCTGCTCTGGGAAGCCATATAGATGTGCTAAATGCCTAGTAAGGAATCTATTTGTCAAAAAACATTTCCTGAATCTTTTTGTTTGTCTATATTGTTATTCACATACTTGCTGACAGGCATTTTGAAATAAATTACCAAAATAATTGGAAGTGGCATGATTATATTGTGTTGTTTTAACACCTAAAATATGCAGAATTTTAAAATACCATGTGCAGAGTTTTTAATTCTTTGGCACAGAATTCACTCAGGACCAAAAATATATAAGGTCTGGTCTAGATTACTGGTAGGTCAATATAAGCTGCCTTCCATCGATTAGCTGTGGAAGTGTTTTCATTTAAATTTGGCTCCTTTGGACGGAAGTGCCTTTCTATGCCCACCTAGTAACACCACCTCTCTGAGTGGCGTAGACTCATGGTGGATATCATTATGTTGAGGTGGTGTCAGTGCAGACACTGTGTTGCTTGCTGGGACTGTTACTGGCTTTCATGGACTGTTGCACCATGCCCCCCCACTGATAGTACGATCAATACAAGCGCTCATGGTGATGATGTGCACCGCCGACACAAGGAGCCAAATGTGTGTGCACACTAGCGATTTAAGAACTGTGATGGCTGCGTGCTGACATAAATAAAGTCGATCCAATTTTGTCGGGTAGACCTGGCCTCGCATATTGTGTTTCTTTGCTCAGAAACCAATCCAGATGCAAGTGCAGGCTTGGAAGGAAAAGATAGACCAAGGAGAGGAGAAAACAACTATCTGTAGGTATGTGTGGGGTGCATAATGGGACTGCTGCGTACTGATTTCCCCCTCTTGACGAGGGGTGTCTCTGAAGCCCCCCCACACACACACCATTTTTCCCTCTCTTCAGGTCTTTTAAGAACTCATAGAGGCTTTCTCTGATTGACAGTACACCTTCCAGGGGTTTTCTTCATTCAAGAACCAGTTTAGAACAACCCAGAGTCTCAAACTAAAGTCCATTCCAGCAACACAAAGAAAAGGTCCATACTTGGCTCTAGAGAGAGATGAGATGGGGGAGGTGATATCTCTTTTTGGACCAGCTTCTGTTAGTGGAATGTACATGTTTTCCAATACATGGAACTCTGTCAGGACCCAAAGAAGAGCTCTTGGCTCAACAGTTTGTACGTTCCACCAACAGAAATTGGTCCAATCAAAAAATATCACGTCACCCACCCTCTCCTTCTGTCATCCTGAGACCAGCACAGCTACAACACTGCAACTAACTGTGGAAGATCCTTAGCTTGTGCACTTTCTCTCACCCCCCAGGGCCCTTCTTCCATTCGGATCTGATCTCCCAAACATTCCCCGTCACTGGGGCCCTGGCACCCACTCCCAAACACAGTCACGGTTTCCCCCTGCCCCAAGTCTCCGCCTTACTCGTCTTTACTCTCCAAGCTTCCTGGTGTCATGTCCTGCTGGGTCTGCCTTCTCCCCCATGCAGTTGCCCTTCTCTTCAGTTGGGGCTTGCTCTGCAATCAGAATTGGCCTAGCTGCATACTCTGCAGCTCATGGGACAAGCTGCCCTGTTCCAGTGTCTGGCTGCACACACGCAGGAGACTTTCTCTTTTCTTTGCATGTATGTTTGCATCCGTGTCTCTTTCATCTCTGTGTGAACATTGTGATTCTTCTAATTTGTCTTGATCTTTTCTCACCTTCCTTTGGTGTCTGTCACAATAAACTGCTGCCCTTGTTGATCCGAAATCTGCTCTTTGTATCTGCATTGTTGGCGCTCAAGAGGCAGCAGAAGGAAGAATTAGGATCATCACAATGTTAACAGACATTATGACCAAAGTGGGAATCTGTGGGGAAAACACTGATCTAGTAGCATGGGGAGAGCTTCTGTCAAAAGGTCCTGTTGACATTTCACAAGTGGCAATGAAATTTTCCTGAATGTGCACACATGGCCACGGGGGTCACTGGAAATATGTTAATTTATATGTGGTGCAATGTATCATATGACAAGTTCCCTGCCAGCCCTTTTCCCTATTTGTGCTCATCGATTACAGGAGAACACAGGTGCTGAGAGACAGAAAAATACACTGGAAATTATGCAACTGCTTCAGTTTATGAAGGAAGACATGGAACTGGTGATCGATGTAGCAGAGCAAAACTTCTTGGTGGGAAGTGTGGAGAATATGCACAATGAATATGTCACCAAACCCTCCGCGGAGATTTCCCGTCTCAGCGAGCTGATTGACGAGATGGAGGGGAAGTGCCGGCAGCCAGCGAGTGAATTCCTGTAGGTGAGACCCATGATTCATGCAAGGCATTTGGGGAAGGGGTAGAGAGTGAAACTCACAAGTCATAGAGTGCAAGATTCAAACCTCAGTATGGAACTCACGTGTATTTTTTAAATTCTCTGTGTTGCTATTAATTCATTTTTCTCGTCTTGTGAGTAGGGAACTGAGACCCACAGATTAAGGGTATGTCCATGCTGCAAGATGTGACTGCAGCACACACAGACATGCCTGAGCCCCCCTCCTCTGAACTAGTTCCAATAACAATCACCACAAAGCTATGGCCATGCAGGTGTTAGCATGGACTTGCTGCTCAAATACGTACCCAGGGCAGTCAAAAATGTGTGTGGGGGGGGGGCACCCTTACTCTTTACTCTTCCTCCCTGGGCAAACCGAAAGTTAGGGTGGAATGGGGCCAAAAGTAGTCCCTGGTGGGCCCTCTTCCCAGGGCAGGTGGAGGGACCCGGTCTTCTCACAGTTGCCTGCTGGCTCCGGCCAGGGGACAGGATCTCAGAGCCTGGCCATGGTAAGAACCATGCGGGCAGCTGTGGGGAGCCGTGGCAGACCCTCCACCTGCCTTGGGTGGGGACATGGGCCAGGGGGCTGCTCTCCATGCATCCTGGGCAGGTGGAGGGTCTGCAGTTCCTCACAGCTGCCCAGGCTCCACCAGCTCCTGGCCTGGCCAAGGGGCGGGGCCTCAGGGGGGAAGACAAGGGGCAGGATCTGTGGTGAAAAGTGGAAGGGCTCCCCGCTCCTTTTCCAGTGTCACTGACCCAGGGCATGAACATATAACCTGTGCTACTGCAGCAGTTTCACTGCTGTTTTGATTGGAGCTAGCTCGATCACGTCTCCACATGCTGCGGTCGCACCTTGGATTGCAGTGTAGCCGTCCCTTAAGTGGCTGTCTGACTGTGTCTGTGGCCAAGTGCTAAAGGCAGATTTCCTGCACCTCAATCCAGTGCCTTGTCACAAGGCCAGACTTCTGTCTTCTCAAGATCATTGACCTCTGTTGTCTGGGTAAAGAACCCATGCAAAGGGTTTGGAAGGCAGATATGCTAACCACTGCAACACCTGCACAGCAGCATTAGGGTTGTGTGTAGTCAAATCCCCAGTCCAACGGCTACTCCATTCAAACACAGATCTAGTCATCATCATCAATTACTGTTGTATTTATTTGTGTTCCCAAGCAATTGTGACAGGGAAGTATGATGAACAAAGCAGTTGGGTGCAGAGGATATCCTTGAGGTCACAGTGTTAAATTATCTCGGTGTATACTCACTCATTAGCTATAATTCATGTCACTGTGACACTGAGTTCCTTTTTATACTCTTTCTCTCACTCTCTCCCCCTCTAGGACATCAGAAGCACCTTGACCAGGTACGTGCTTCCTTCTCACTCTCTCTCTCTGAGCCTTCATGATGCTGAGAAAGGGTTTGTACACACATATTCCCAGAGCATGGCACGGCGTGGGGCAGGGTTGCACTCCAGACATAAGTGCCAACCGGCAGCCAAGTGTTTTTTTGTTTTTTTTTCCTTCCACCTGCTGCCTTTACCTTAATCCCACAGGCTTTGATAGTTATTTCCTCATTGATCTGAACCGCAGGAGACTGGAGTCTGATAGGACTTCTCTCTCCTCCAGCCTCAGCTTCCCCATCTCCTGCCTGCTCATCCTTGGGGTTCGCCCCATGGCCACTAGCTCACAAACCTGCAGCCACTTGGCTCTCTGCACGTCCTGTTGAAAGAATTGCAGAGGAGAAACCTGAGGGCACCACCATGGAAAAGCAGAGCAGGAGGAGACAAGGGCAGTGCAAGGACATATCTCCTCTGGTTGGCTTTATGTGGTTATTTCACACATTGGCTTAGTGCGAGAGATCATGTCCCCCTAGTGGCCAGCCCCAGTCATGAACAACCAGCTCATGGCTCACAGCTCAAAGGAGTTACTGCTTTAAGGCAAGGGGTCGGGGCTTGTGATTTCAGGGCTGAAGCTCACACTTTAGATGCACAAGTCAAGCCATGAAGCCAGTTTTTTGGTAGAGAGGGGCCCGGGCCTAGCCAATCAGCCTGCCCCGGGGAAGGAACACAACCCCTGGGGAAGGGAGGGTAGCTCCAGGATGGGCCAGCTGGGATGCTTGGGGGGAGCACTAGGATGCAGGGAGTGCAGGAGATTTGTAGGGAATGTCTGCAGCTGGGGAATGAGGGCTGGGTGTTGTAGGGCACCCCCGTCTGGAGCGCTCAGCTGTGCCAGGTTGTGGAAGGGCAAGTACTTCCTCTCTCAGGTAACCCAGTAACTTCACTTCAGGCTCTCTTGGCACAATTATACCATCCATGGGGCTGGCTTGTTATACAACCCCCTTGACAAAATAGTCCATAACAAAAGACCCAAACACAGTCTGTTTCTCACTGCCGCGTCCCTCGATGCCCCACATGCTACACACGGATGCCTTCAACCATGTGTGGCATCTCTGTTGATTGTCTTCTGTTACCCCTGCTCTTCCCAATGAGACCCCATCCATGACAGCCCTGCTGGGAGCGTCCTCACCCCGTGAGTGCCCCTCATTCTCTCTGGCCCTCCCACGGCTCCCTCTGCTGCTGCTTCTGCCTTTAGCCCTCTGGTCCTGGCTCTCTGGCTTGGGGACCCCCAGCCAGCAAACCCTTCTTCCTGCTCTCCTGCCTTTGGTCTTCTCCAAGGTCCCAGTCACACCGTCTCTGGCAGCTCTCACCTCTGGTCCTTCTCCTGCTGCCTCTATTTCACTGGGTCTCCTCCTCACCAGTCAGTCTCCCAGCAGGTTCTCACTGTCCCTGGCACTCACTCCCAGGGGATTTCCTGCTTTCACAGCCCCTTGTCTGCTCCCTCTGCCCCTTTCCCGACTCACTCTCAGGGCTGATGGACCCAGCCTTCCCCTCACTGGAACTCCCTCCTCTAGGGCCCAGCTGCCCTCTTTTAAGCCCCATGCTGCAGTGTCCGGATAAGGCACAGGCCAAGCTCCTCATTAAAGGACCAGTGTCCCCCTATGACACTGGGTCACTGGCCACCAGTGGCTGAAGAAGTCCAGCTTCTCTGTTCAGCTGGGAATTGCTTTTAAAAAAAACCTTGTAAAAGCAATATTATTCTTCAAGCATCATCATCATTATGATCATGTTCCCATTATGCCTCTGGCATTTAGGGCAGCGATGAAGCTCCTTCACTCCCGTCTATTTCTGTCAAGTCTGGTTCAATGCACGGAGGATAGGAGCTCCATCATTGCCAGGAGGCGTTGGAGATGAATTGGCCATGTGCTTCAGATGGAAGCTGATTCCATCACCAGAATAGCAATAAGATTGACACCTGAAGGCAAGCGAAAACGAGGCTGCCCACAAACAACATGGCAAAGAGCTGTGGAAGCTGAGCTGAAAATCTGGGGCACAGCTGGGGAACCATTTTCAAGCATGGAGGTGGTTAATACTCTCCATCTCCTCCCAGGTGCTGCTGTTCAGATCCTATCTCCTGACCCTCCCCAGTGCTCTGATTTTGGTCAGCAGTGGCCCTGCAGACTTACAGAGTATTTTTTATACACATTGGCTGGTCAACGCCCGGCGTATCTCTCGCCTGATCAGTTACATCTCTCTGCTCTTTGGCAGGTCAGAAGTATACTTTCTCTGCCAGGGTCAGAGACATGGGGATGTCAGAGCCTAGAGAATCCATTTCATGAGCCTTGGAGAAAGGTATTTTCCCCCTTTCTCCCCCCAGCCGCACATCTGAGTTTGGCATAAGTGCTGACTTCTGTTTTTGTCAGTGAGTTCTTTTGAAGAGGTGAGGGGATGGGGGGGAGGGCACTCTGCCAGTTTTGGGAGGAGGCTATTTTCAGCATATATATATACACTACTTTCATATCCTGGTTATTGAATATGTGTCTATGTGACGTTCCTCTGGTGTTATCTGGACCAGTGCACAGGCAACGTGTGAGTATGCGGTATTGGTGTGGGTGGTGGGTGAAACTTCTCCTTCCATCATCTTCTGGCTTATCTTATCTGGGCTGGTGATCTGCTAGGTCACTCTAATCCTTGACTCTGGGAGCCAGCGTTACCCTGCTCTGCTGTGAGAACTCCCACTCCCGGGTTGTTCATGCACAGCCTCTGGCATGTAAGCTGCTCCCAGCTACATGAGTGAGCACTTTTGGCCAGCCGCTGCTTGGATTGTGCAACCAAATGACACTAGCCAATAACTCTGGTCCCAGACACAACCCTAGGAACTTCCATTTTGCAGTGGCCAGTTTGTGCTGCAAACTTATGAGTTTGTCAATTTAACAAAGAAATTGATATGTACCAGGCTTGTTATCCCAAGGGGAGTCTCTGACATGCTTAAAACCAAAAACACTGCTTCAGGTAGAATAAACAAACGTGTTAACTACAAAAGATAGATTTTAAGTGATTATAAATCATAGACTCATAGACTTTAAGGTCAGAAGGGACCATATGATCATCTAGTCTGACCTCCTGCACAATGCAGGCCACACAATCTCACCCATCCACTTCTATAACAAACCCCTAACCTGTGTCTGAGTTATTGAAGTCCTCAAATTGTGGTTTGAAGACCTCAAGCTGCGGAGAATCCTCCAGCAAGTGACCCGTACCCCACGCTGCAGAAGAAGGCGAAAAACCTCCAGGGCCTCTGCCAATCTGCCCTGGACGAAAATTCCTTCCCGACCCCAGATATGGCGATCAGTTAAATCAAAGTCAAAGCACAACAAATCCGATTTGGTCAAGTGAAATAAAAGCAAATCGTATTCTAAGCTGATCTTAACAGTTTCAGTGCCCTTACAAGCTTAGATGCTTTTCACCACAGGCTGGCTGGTTGCCCATCAGCCAGGCTCTCGCCTTTGATCAGCGCTTCAGTCACTTGGTGGTGATGTCTGTAGATGGAGGTGCAAGAGAGGAAGAGCATGGCAAATGTCTCTCCCTTTTATTGTGTCCTTTCTTCCCTCTTGGCTTTGCACCTTACCCCCCCGCCCCCCTTCAGACTCAGGTGAGCATTACCTCATCATAGTCCCAGACTGACCAAGGGAAGCGAGGGGGTGACTCTCTTGAGAGTCCAATAGATTCTTTGTTGCTGTGAGGCTGGGCTGGGTTTGTCCCATACATGCTCTGATGAGGTGTGAACTACCCCTCTGCTCTTGGATAGTTTTTCCTGGGCCTCTGCTCCTGGAGAGTTTTTGCCTGGGCTTGTTTTAAGCCATGAGGACACATTTTCAGCCTCATAACTATGTACATCAGGCCTGCATAACTCGTAAAGTGGTGAGGGCCATATTACTCCAAAGAAAACAGCTGAGGGCTGAACCCCCCTGACCCCGCCAACCCCACCCCAGCGCCACCAAACCCCCCCGAAACACAGCACCCGCCCAGCGCCTCTCCCCCTCCCCCAGCACCGCCCGCCCCACGGAAACAAACCCTCCTTCCCCAGCGCTGCCCCACCGAAACAGCGGTATTGAACTTTGGTAATATGTTATAGTGAGCCCCTAAGGTAGTATAATTAAGGTGAAAGAAAAATGTCTTTTTGCTAGTAGAATAAGATCTTCCCCCAACGTTGTAATCAATTGCCCTGTTGAATGAATGAGGTGTAACTGAGAAAGGCAGCACCTCCAGACATCTGCAACCCTTGGAGAGGGGATGGCAGCCAGACCACATCAGTAGAACAGGTCAGCCACTGACTCCTCACTTGCCTCCTCAGCCCCCCCCGCACCCTCCCCGATTCGCCTACCCAGCCCCTGCCACTGCCCGCCCGCCTCCTCAGCCCCTTCCTCCCCTGCTGCCGGTTCACCTGCCCCCCTGCCACTGCCTGCCCACTCTCCTCCTCAGCCGCCCACCCCCCTGGCTCACCTCCTCACCTCCTGTCACTGCCCACTCGCTTCTTCAGCCCCCCTCCCTCACCCACCACTTGCCTACTCACCCCCACACAGGCTGCACAGTGAGCCCGCTTACTCACCCCCTGCGGGCCGCACAGTGAGCCCACACGGGCCACACGTGGCCCAGGCCTGATGTACATCAAATTTACAACCTATAACATCACTATAACAACAATGCTCAGTGCATCATGAGCCTTCCAAAGACACCCGCCATGAAAAACTTTGCATTGGATCCCACACAACCCTATTATAAGGATGAAGATGGAGGTGCAGGGTGTTCCCCCGAGGTACAGAGTGTCACAGTCTATCATTGGTCTCTTTACTATTTTAATAATGATTCAGTTGTTATGGACTACATAATTACATTCTCCTGAATTACAGTATATTAAAATAATTGCAATCACCTAACAGTTGGCTTCACTAACATCCCAATTTAAAAAAACATTATGTCTCACTGTAGCTTTCTGGATGAAACTGTCAGCAATCTTATATACATCTAGTTCCCTGGTATTGTTTTGATGCGCGTGAAGGACAGTTACATTATTCAATTGCATCTGTCCCATTGATGATGGGAGATAATTTTTAAATCTTCTGAAACTGGAGACTGAGTTCAGGATGATACAGGCACCAGTGAGAAGGATTCTTCTGCAAATGTCTCCAGGATCTCTTTCTTGATGGGTAACAGCTAATTTGGGCACCATCATTTTGTATGTATAGCTGGGATTATATTTTGCCATGTGTGTTACTTTGCATTTAACATTGAATTTCATTGGCCATTTTCTCGTCAATTCACCCAGTTTTGTGAAATCCCTTTGTAATTCTTTGCAGTCTGTTTTGGACTTAACTATCCTGAGTAATTTTGTATCATCTGCAAACTTTGCCACCTCACTGTTTACTCCTTTTGCAGATCATTTATGAATATTGTCGAACAGCCGTGGTCCCAGACCAGTACAAGCCCCTTGGGGGACACCACTATTTACTTCTCTCCATTCTGAAAATGGACCATTTATTCCTACGCTTTATTTCCTATCTTTTAACTGGAATGCCTGGAAATACTTTCAGGACCATGTAACGATCCTTAATTTCATTTAATGACAAGCCTTTCATTATCTTAATCATCCTGCCTCTGTAAACAAACTCCCTGCCTTATGGGCAGAAGTTGCTAGCAGCACAGAACTCATCACATTCCACACTCAAGCTCTGACTTCTGGGTGCTGAGAACCACCCTCCTTTTTTTTTGCTTGAGTCTTGGAGCACCCACAACGTCGGTGCCTATGGTGCTGGGATCTTAAACCCCAGACCCAGAAGAAAGGGAGGATTTATACAATCAATATACACAAAAAAACCCTAACAACAAACAAACCCTTCCCTGTAAACGACGACGATTGTGTGAATAACAACAATGTAAGATCCACTGCATAAAAATAAAAAATAATCTTGTAAAATTCTATGTACAACGTTCATACTCTGTGGAGATTATTAATTCCCCCTGCCCAGCACAAAAGGTTTCCTCTCCAGTCCTCACCTTCTCCTTCCCTCCATCAGATCTCCCCATCTTGGTCTCTGACCCTGCTAAATGTTAGAGTCCTCCACGGACACAGAGAACAAGTGCTGAACAAGCAGGTCAACATCAGTTTCTGGTCTAACCTCATCACAATCTTCTTCCTGTTCTGATGAGGCAGAAGCCCGCTGTAGTCTCCAGGTTCATAAAGGTTGGGATGATAGGTCCTAGAGAAGCCCAGTTGTTGATGGGATTCTAGTGGGCTCTCTCTCGCCCCACCACCCGCCCTGTCTCAGGGACACAGTTGGAGTTGGGATTTCCAGACCCAGAGCCAAGGGCAGATTCTGTCCCCTGCAAAAGCAGCCGGTGGGAAAGTGAAGATCGGGGCCTCATTATCTGCATAGCAGAATGCCACCTGCCCTGCCTCGTAGTCCAGAGAAACCCGGATCCTCTTGAGGTTCCGGCTCAAGGAGAGAGGAACCTCAGGAGAGGTGAGAGCCCGGTACTGATCCAGACACCGCTCCACAGCCCAGATCCCCCCCTCAGGGTTAAAGTCGATCAGTCCCTTCCTCCTCAGTGATACTCTAGCCACCCCCACGGCCCAGCGCTCCCCACCTCCCACCTCCACATCCCAGCAATGTCTCCCTGAGGTGAACCCCTTACATCCCAGCACACAGGGAACAGGATCAAATCTCTCGGGATTGTCAGGCAGTTCCTGCCGGGTGTCTCCACATCGCACACATTTCTGATCCTCAGACAAGACGAGTCCGGGATAAACCGTGTCTGGATCCAGAGTCACATTCGCTGGGGAGAGAGAGAATCAGAGCGTTAGAGGCAGAGCTCAGCCCTGGGGGAGGCTGGGACCATCTCTCACACTCCCCAGCAGCCCTCTTCTGTCTGGGACATTCTCAGATTTTCTGCCTTTCTGTCCTGGCCCTAGAGTTCAAGCTGATGGGACGTGTCCTCATGCAGGTCTCCTCTTTGTGAGATTGTGAGGGATCAATCAACAGAGTCTTTTGTCCTCTGATGTTACACAATGGCCTGTCTGATGTCCATGGGCCTTCCTTTTGTGGGGCAGGAGATACCACCTCTTTTGGTAAACCAGTATTTCACGCTCGGTGTGACATGTCATTCCATATTCTCTATGAAAATATGCTTATGATATGAGAGAGACTTCATGCCAGATGGCTCATGTGAGACATTGTTGGGAAGGTTATGATTTACTGAAGGTGATTATCCGTTTGTATCCCTGTATCATTTCTGTATCTGGCGTTAGGAATATAGACTGTATCTGTATTTCAGTTATGCTACTCTGGGTGACGCCCACTGCCAACATTTCAGGTACAACAATGGAAAAGCCAGACAGGGCGGCTGGCCCATCAGCGAGGACAATGGACTGTGAAAAGCTTGGCCTTCCTGTGGATGCTCCATACTGCCCCTGACTCATGGATGCTGTAATCCTATGGAATCAGGTGGTCTTGTCACCTGATACAAAAACATTACCTGGGACTTCTTGTAACTTTCCACTGTAAGAGGGGAAGAAGGGGGTCAATCTAGGGAAACAAAAAACTCCCACCTTATGCAAATGCTATTTAAGGGTGGAGAGTGAGGTAATCCTGATGGTCAGTTTTCCCCTGCTACCTCATCCAAGATGACTGCTAGAAACAACTAAGACTGAACTGGGGGAAAGGCTGGAAGGGCATCTGGCCTGTGAAGAAGATGATCAGAACCACGTTTAGGGTGAAATCTAAGTGTTGTAGAACGCACAGCCAGGTTGGGGTGTCTGCCCCGATTCTTAACAGTCTGCCCTGAGGTTGGCACTCATGCTCTTGAGCTGTTCCACAGAGCCTGCCCTGGCATAGCAGGAGTTTGCCAGCCTGCTCGGGGTCTGCTAACTCCACATAAAATGCTGGAGGGTGGGGGTCTCCCACTGACTAGCTTCGGCAGCTCCCTAGCTAGGAGGGTGGTTTTCATGGATCCCATTTTCAGGCACGTCTCCTCATGCATAACCGAGACGCAAAGGTGACAGATGCCTCCCCATAATGGGGAGGGGGAGAGCACAAGCTAAAGGGGAGGACATGTGACTGACCCACATGTCTCACTCGCCCAGTGACCCCTCCCGTCCTGTGTCGAGCCTGGGACACAGTGCCCTCCCCGCCCCACATTATCTGCGGGGGGGGAGAGGGAGTACCTCTCTGTTCTTCTCTCCCTGCATCCCCCCCCCCCCCCCCAGCCCTCACCGGCACATTTGACCTCTCTTCTTGGCAGCTGGGCGGGGAGCGGGACAAAGCCGCCTTTCCAGCCAGGTGCGCTCAGGCAGAAGCAGCTCCATCCCGCTTCCCACCTGGCTGCCAGGGAGAGTGGCCCAACATGCGGGGGGAGGCACAGGTAGAGAAGAACAGAGCCCCCTCTCCCTCCCCGGCAGAAACAATCTGCAGGGAGACTTGACCCACCCCATGCCCTCCCTGTGCATCGCCTCTTCGCCTAACCCAGTTCCTAAGCGCCTCCAAGTCAGGCATTGCAAAGCTGAGCATGGCAACTGCCATGTCCCTGTGTGGGCCTCAGGGCCTTAAAACGAACAGCACAGCTGGGAAGTCCTGAATTGCCTCAGTGTTTCCCACTCAGACGTTGACCTGGCAGTGGAAGAGTTACAGGGCAATTCACATCGCTGCCACTGATGTCAAGAGAGGGAGAGAAACGGAGACTTCAGACTTTGTATTATTTCTGCAGCCCAGCCGCAGCAAGAGTCAGTCTGTCCAGCTGCCCCCTCCTCCGTCAGTGTCCGTCTGTCTGGGGTACAGCAGCCCCCCTGTCAATCACAGGCAGTGTGTGTTCAGCACTGGATCCCCCCGGGCAGGGAGAGGCGGTCAATGTGTGTCACAGCAGCTCCATTCTCACTTGCATGTGGTGCCTAGAGCGGGGTGAGCTGGGCCTCTGGGGGCTTGATCCCAGAAAGTTTTTCTGCACGTTAATTGAGAGTCCAGTTTACTCTTAAATTGAGTGGGGGGGGGGGCGGGAAATGCTGGGAAAACTCACCCTTTCTGTATAGTTTTTTCACACCCCTTGCTGGAGACAGTCCCCAGTCTCTCTTCAGGTCAGATGACAGTGTGTCTAGAGAGGGAAGAGACAGGAGAGATTTCATGCTGCCCTGTCTATGGCAAAATTTCTACTCCTTGATTTATTTGTGCTTTGATTCTGAAACAGACGAAATGGCGGAGATGTGGAACCAGGCAGAGTCTTGAAGACACGCTGGGAGAATTTCAAGCAAGGGCAAAGGATAATAAAAGAGAATCACAGATATTCTCTGCATGCTGCGCATGACTAGGGCCTCAATTCTCATTTATGCCTCTCTGGCAGTGTAGCAAGATGTTTATACCAGCTTTAAAGCCCCTTTACGCTGCCAGGGAGGTAAAGGTTTAAAGAACTGTTAACATAAACAAGAAGCAGGACCTATACCACTTGTCTTCTCCAAGGATTTCACATGAACCCTCTGTGCACACAGGATCTCATTTTCTAAGGCTCTGATCACCCACAGCCATAGATGCCAACTTCATGGGTGCTCTGAGGCTCAAGTACCCATGGAAAATAAAAACAGGCGGTGCTCAGCATCTGCCAGCCACACTGGTTCTGGCCCTGAGGTTGGCCGCCAATCAGCTGTTCGGCGGGCAGAAGGCACTCGGGGGAGGCGGCAGAGAGGAGGGAGTGGTGGGTTGTTGGGGGAGCCTGCAGAGTGGGGACAGAGCGACGGCAGGGCCTCAGGAAAGGGGGCAGAGCAGGACAGGAAGAGGCAGAATGAGGATGGGGCACAGGGGGTGGAGCACCTACTGCGAAAATTACATTTGAGATTCAGATCCATGAAGTTTCTTACCTCCAGGGAGCTGGAAGCATTTTAATATAGCCACAGGTTGACCAACCCCCTCCTGTGAGGTCTGCAGTTATGATCACCCTCCCACCTTTTGATGATGGGAGAAACTGAGGCAGGGAGCCATTACTTGTTTCGGCCATGATCGCACCATGAATCAATGGTAGAGCTGGAACAGAACCCCGCTCTCCTGACTCCCAGACCTTGCATTATTTGCTGGATTTTACTTTCTGTGACACATGGCCAGAAAGGGTTAAGCATCCTGCAGGATAAATGACCTCAATTTTTAGAGACATGTTAGAAAAGTATGTAAATGGTAATTAGGGCCATTTCACGTTAGATAGGCTAGAACTTTGAAATGTAAACCTGTATTGTTAGAGAATTAGAGGCGATACAGAGCCCTTGGCTACACTTGAGAGTTGCAGCGCTGGTGGTGGCTTTACAGCGCTGTAACTCACTCACCATCCACACTTGCAAGGCACATACAGCGCTGTATCTCCCTGGCTACAGTGCTGCTTGTACTCCACCTCGACGAGAGGAATAAAGAGAACAGTGCTGGGGTGCCAGTGTAAACAGTGATTAATCTTACTACACTGTAACTGACCTCCGGAACCTTCCCATAAACCTTTTAAGTAAAGATAACTCTTTCTTTTGTTGTGAACTCTGGGCTCTGGGACTTGCTTATCAAAAAACCAAACACAGCCCCTGGTTGCTGCGAGCGAGCAGAGGCAGGCAGGGGGCTCCCTTTGGAACACCCACAGCTAGTGTTTGCTTGAAGAGAGGGGGCTTGAGGAGAGAAGCAGTGCGGCGGGCGGGAGGGGAGGGTCCGTTTCGGAGCGGCAGCTTATCAGGTCTGTGAGGAATGTGATACAGTATGGCCAGAGGGCAGCATGAGAGTGTTAGCAGGGGGCCTTATTCCCTGCCAAGGGAGGAAGGTTTGCTTTAGATTAACTAGAGCACCTGACTCCAGTTAGAGCACCTGACTTCAGTCATGTGATAAAAACCCCTGCTTCAGTCAGACAGGGTGGGAGTTGAAGGAGGAAGGTTTGATTGGAGAGTTTTTGAGTTTGGAGGAGTGCTGCGGTGGATTGTGAAGTCCAGAAGAAACCCTAGGTAAGGGGCACCAGGCTTGTGTAGAAGGGAGGCAAGAAGCCCTTCACAAGCTGAAGGGTAGGAGAGGGAAGTAACCCAGGGGAAGGAACCGCTAGTTCAAGTGGTTCACCACAACCCTCAGGGCCCCTGGGTTGGGACCTGGAGTAGAGGGTGGGCCCAGGTCCCTCCCTCTCCACTCCCCTCCTCCAAGGCCACTAGTGGAGTAATTAAGAACTGGTTCAGAGGCAAGCAATAGCGCCCTGAACCTACCCCAGAGAAGAGAAAGCGCGAGACCCAGCAGAACAGTACCGGCAATTTGCCACAGGAAAAAAACAAACAGCTGCTATTTGCTTTCGGTGAGTGAGAGAGAGGTGGGGGAGAAGGTCAGAACTTTCAAGGCAGCTGCTGACACAGTGTCAGCTCCAAAAACCCACTCTTTCTCTCCCCCACGCTTCCTGTCACACTCCGCCCAACCATTTTGAAAAGCGCATTGCAGCCACTTGAACGCTGGGATAGCTGCCCACAATGCACCGCTCCCAATGCTGCTGCAGATACTGCAAATGTGGCCACAACAACGGGCTGTCAGTGTGGCCAGGCTGCAGCGCTTTCCCTACAGCTGTACGAACACAGGTTTAACTCCCAGTGCTGTACAGCTGCAAGTGTAGCCATACCCTAACTGTGTGTGTTTCCTTATGTCTTGTTAGGGGTTAACAATGTAACCAAACAGTCCTGTCTGTGCTGGATTCTGTTAATTCAGTGATCTAAAGGAGATCTGAATATTTAAATGAACTGCAACTATAGTTCTATTATTGTATTTGTCTCTCTTTGAAATGTACAGCAAATCACCTGCAAATGGTGGAAAACAGTCAATTGTCTTTTGTTAATCCCTGTAGCAAATTACCAGTGATGCTTAGGAAATAGGTCTACTTCAAAGTCTCCATGGTTGTCTGTTGTTCACCTAAAGACTCCTAGCTGTCAAGAGAAGGCCTGGAACTGTATAAAGGTCTCTTGGGTCCTGATCCTTTTTATCTCAGACCTGCTCGATGCTTTATGCAGGGGAAGCTTGAGTCATAAGGCTGAGATCTCCAGTCCCATCTAGATCACTCTGAACATGGACACTGGACTATCACCTATGGACTAATTCTGAAAGAGCTCTTTTCAGCTACAAACCTCATCATCACTACTATGAATCTGATCTCAGAACTGGACTCATGTCTGTATGCATCCTGATCTTTTAACCAATACACTCTCTCTTTTCTTTTTAAATAAATGTTAGTTTATTGGCTGTAAGCGTGTATTTGGGTAAGATCTGGAATATTCATTAAGCTGGGAGGTAATGTGTCTGATCCTTTGGGATTGGTGGAGCTTTCTTATATGATGAATAAGATTTTCAGTAATCCTCATCATATTTGACTTGAGTGTCTGTGTGGAGGCCTAAGGCTGGGTTGCTTTAAGGGAACTGTGTTTTGGCTTCTGGGTAACAAGTGAGGTATTATAGAATTGTTTTGAGGCTAGCTTGGTCATCTAAATACTGGAATGACCACAAGTTTTGGGGATTGTCTGCCCCATTCTTTGCAGTTTTCCCTAATTAAGTAAGCTCAGTGTGTGCCCCCTTAGGACCTCAGTCACAGTTTCCCTCTGTTATTAAATAGCAGTTTATTGGCTCCAGTCTCTATTTATTATGAGATCCCTGTGCAGATACAAAATTTGCATTCACATCCGATCGCAGACATGGTCCGCAGATATCTGCATTTGCAGCCACGTATATAAAGCTGATAGCTGCAGATTTTCAGGGCTCTGTTTATGACCAGGATTACGCCACAACTGAATCTGTCAGACAGGAGCATGTGATCCTGCTCTCTTCACCTGGATCCCATATTTCCATGGCTTCAGAGAAAGCTGTCTGTGGGGAGAATGAATCCCCTTCACATGGATTATTGACTTGGAATAAAAATGTATTTTGCCTTGGGAAAAAAACCCAGGTCAGGAACAGCAGAAACTTTCTAAAACCATGGCCCCGCCCCATGCTGTCCGTCTGTCCAAGGCCCTGCCCCTGTTCCGCCCCTTCTCCCCCAAGCCCCGCCCTCACACTGCTCCTTCTCCCTGAGACCCCACCCTTGTGTTGCCTCTTCCCCCGAGGCCCCACACCCGGCTCGCTCCTCTCCACCCTCTACCTGCCGTTGCTCGCCCTTACGGCCCGTAAAACATGGTGAGGCCGTGGCCTCTTGGCTCCCCCTCCATTCCAATGCCCCTAGCCCAGCCCCTTCTCCTAATTTAGTGCCTCAATTTAATTTATTTCTACTTTCCATCAGCATCTAACCTATGGAATAATTGACCAGAGCCCTTCGTCTCTCAGCGTCACTGACACATTTCGGTTTTCCCTACCTTTGAAGGTCCTCAAAGTCGCCTTTAGAGCAAGAGTTTGTTGAGAGTAAATACTGAGCCTTTTTTCCAGCACAGGAGAGATCCTCACCGGCACCTGGAACTTCCCTTTTTTGCACCTAGACCGCAACAGATTTTGTTAATGGTTGATCCTTGGATTTTCATATTTGACTCTGAATGTCGAACTAGCGAACGTTGCTGAACTAAGGAGGCTGGAGAATGAATTGTTTTGTACATCCCCGTGCTCAGATGCGGTACAGTCCAGGCAATGGTAGTGCAAGCTCCCCACACCAGTAGCCCATTAACTTGTTCAAGGGATAGGAAGGGAGTTCAATCCCCATGCCCGTCCACTCCTTGGCCTTCCTGCTCTGATAATCATTTTCAATATTCCTGATGAACTTTGCATTCTGGGTCACAGAGGCTGGACTGAGATCAACTCTTGTCTCCCTCATTCAGTGGTGCCCAAACTTTTTTTTCCTTTTGAACCTCTGCCTTACCAGTAGTGGAATCTGTCCCACCCCATCCCCACCCCCAATTCTGGCTCAGTGGCAGAGTTTGGGCTGAAGGCAGATCTGGCCTGGGGGCTGAGAGGGAATGAGGGCAGAGCTAGGCCCAGCATGGAGTGGAGTTGGGTGAGGTTCCTTCCTCGCTCCCACCCTGTGGGGCCTGGCCCCCAAAATTCCTCCACTCCCCCAGGGGAGCACACCCCACAGCTTGATGACCTAGTTTGTTCCTTGGGGTAGTCAATTATTTTTTGTCGTGGTCCAAAGTACTTGGTCAAGGTATAGTCAAGGTCCAGACTTCAGAGAAAATAATAAAAGAAATACCGTATATACTCGTTCATTAGCTTGTTCGTTTCTAAGCGGACCCTGCCCCCCACAAGATGGTTAGGTAAAAATAGCAAAAACCGTATGCCCTTTCATAAGCCAACCCTATATTTCAGGGGTTGGCAAACTTTGGCTCCTGGACCATTAGGGTAAGCCGCTGGCAGGCCTGGACATTTTGTTTACCTGAGGCTCCAGGCCTGCAGATGCTCCAGGTAAGCAAAATGACAATGTATTAGATATTCAATTTAATGATTCCATAGAGTTTAAAATCATCAAATTTTGGTGTAGACCTGTTTATAAGCCAACCCCTGATCTTTGATGTCACTTTTTTACCAAAAATATTTGGCTTATGAATGACTATATACAGTAATTACAATAATGATAAGAAGCAGTAAATGAAAAAGATTTCAGGATCCGTTCAGAAGTGTGAGGTGGTCTGGACTTGGCCTGCAGTCTGGCTATTGACTGCCCCTGCACACAAGTCTCTAAATAATCAACAGGTCATAAAGACTTCTGCTCACTCCTGACCTGGGCATGACAGAACCAGAGTCCTAGAGGTGAAAAGTCCATATTCCATCCCCAGAGCCCTGGGACATCTCCCCCGGCCTTGGAATTCAGGTGATTAAAAAAAATATCTATATTCATTTAGTTTTATAGGAAACACCCTCCCCCCCCCCCCCCCCCCCCCCCGCCCCGTTTGTATTAAACAGAGGGAGATTCTGACCCCGTTTGTCACCCTGCCCTGCTTTACTTTTTGTCCTGGGATTATTTTTTTTAACATCTTATCCAAGCCCCTAAGCAGCACAGAGAAGTGCATGGGTGGTGGCTATCGAAGGTCAGGGGAGGCTAAGCCTCCCCTACCCCCTGCCGTGGCCCCACCCATGCTCTGCCCCAAGGCCCCGCTCTCCCTCCCCCTTTCCCTGAAGCCGGTGGGGACTCAGCTCCTGCCAGCAGCCTGGAGTTCTGGGCTCGGGCTGTCGGCCAGAGTAAGGGTGGCTTGGGGCAGTGCTCGGGCCAGACAGTGGCCTGGGACAGCTCAGCCTGGCCTGGGGGTCGGGTCAGCCAGTGTAGGTGGGGCGGGCCAGCTGGGGCTCCTTTGGTTGCAGCGAGGGGTGCTCGAAGCTCTGGTGGGTGGGGGAGGGGCCTTGGGTGCTAGGGGTGGGGCTGAGGGCTAGTCTCCCTGAAGGGGGTCATTCACCTGCCACCCATGCAGAGATGTGAATGGAAAGAGAGGAGCCACGTACCTGCTCAAGGTGCTTCTGGCGTCCTATGGGGGGAGAGAGAGAGAGAGAGAGAGAGAAGGAAGCTCAGTCGCGCACACCACACACGGGGGCTCCCTCCTGCTCTGGCCAGATTTTCCTAACTGGCCACTGTGTATCTCCTGCAATTATCTGGTCACGTTCTATTGCCTGGAATTGGGACGTGCGTGTGTAAATAGCACATGGAAACCAACGAGCTACAGCCTGGATCCACAAACAGACCGAGGTGCTGCAGTGCTTAACTTTTGGGCACCAAGAAAACCACTAGAGCGACGGGATCCACAAAGAACATAAGAGAACATGAGAACGGCCAGGCTGGGCCAGACCAAAGGTCCATCTCGCCCAGTGTCCTGTCTCCCAACAGTGGTCACTGCCGGCTGCCCGACTTAGGTGCCTAGGCTCCCCATGCCATGCATGAAGAGAGACTGGCGTCCGGCTGCACAAAGCCTCAGACAGCCATTGGGAAAAGTTGACGAGTGGAGTGTGCCCTAAGCGCTGCCCCTTTCACAGAGTTTGTCACCTTACTAACAGGAGGCTGGATCTCTGTGGAAGACAGGAGGAAACAGGGGTGGCTCCCATATAACTTTTAGCTCAGTTGTTAGCGCGCTCACCCAGGAGGTGGGAGACCTACTTTCAGTTCCCCCTGTGCCAAGAAAGGGTACAAACAGGGGGTCCCCTACCTCGCAGGAGAGGGCTCTAACCACTGGGCTCTTTCACAGTTTTTTTGGCAGTCTCTCCTGTTGAACTGTGGATAAATACTTAAAAGAGGCAGAGAGACTGAATTTGGGGTCCCTAACTTTGCAGCTGGCGACGCTAACCACAAGGCTAGTGAGTCAGTTTTAATCCCTCGGTTGCTGGCGCAATGGCTATTTAGGAGAGTGCGCGCAAACAGTACTTGCAAATCAACGAGCTAAAGCAATAACTACCCCACCGAGACGTGCAAGTGCTGTCTGTGTGCGGCTGATTCACAGGGTTGGGCTTGGGTGGTGGGTGAATCCCCTTTGGGGTGGCTAGCCCCCTGGCCCCACCCTTTCTGCTCAAGGCCCCACCCCTGCCTGCTGGAGCTGTGAGTGCTCCCCCTCCCCAATGGCTGGAGCACCAAGCCTCATTCACAGCCAGAGGAGCCCTGACTGGCCTGAACTGCCCCAGGCCACTGGTCTGACCCCCAAGCCCGACCCTTCAAGCCCTGAGCCGCCGGCTGGCCTGAGAACCAGCCCAAGCTGCCTCTGGCTGCCCCAACCTCTGGCTATCAGCTTGTGCCCCTAACCTGGAGGTGAGCCCTGCTGGCTTCAGGAGAGAGGTGAAGTGAGGGCAGGGCCTTTGGGTGGAGCGTAGGTAGGGCCACAGCCTGGGTTAAAGGAGGCTTAGACTCCCCTGGACTTCAATATCCACCACCCATGAGGTGGGCACACATAGACGGTTGCAGGCACTACATGGAAGCTGGTGAGGCCCATTTCAAAACTGGACATAAAAGGGAATTTTTTTCTTTCAGTCTTCCAGTGGGGAGAACAATTGTGCAGCTAAGACACTAGACGATGATTCAGGAATCCTACGTTCAGTTCCCAGCTCCATCTGCGTGAACGCCAGCGACACACTGAATCTCTCTTGCCATTTGTAGACTTGAAGATCTTTAGGACTGAAACAGTCCCTCTGAGCTCGTCTATATTCAAAGTTGCACCAGTTTAAAGTAAGGGGTATTTTTAAGCTTATTTGACTGAACCAGCGCAAATGTGTGTGTAGACACTCTCACTTCAGTTTAAACTAAGCCTGTATTCGTTGAGCCTGTGCTGATTCTTTGCCAAATTAGGTGAAATCGATATGCGCAGGGTGTCAATTGAAACACTAGCGTTTACAGTGTGCTCTGGGGCAGGTTTAACTACCCATATTGAAAGGTAAACCAGGGTAACTTTGAACGCAGACAAGGCCTGATGCACCCTGGGTCCCTGCTCTCAGTTGTGTCATCTACAACCAACTGTGCTGCAAATTAAAATAATAATAATAATGATTTAACATTTGTGTTGAATTTGCTGAGCAGGAAGTTACCCATCAATCTGCTCCCCGCTGAGGGTCTCCATCCTCTAGCCAATGCGGGATGCGGCAGAAACTCTCTCCCCCCAGGGAGTAACTTCACTCTGAGCCAGGAGCTGATGGTAGCAAGGACGCTGGCTGTAGGGGGTGTGTTGAGGGACCTCACAGGGTGAGCAGGGAGCTGAGGAAAAGAGCAGGTTGCAGCAGGAGCCACAGGTCTGCGTACCAAGCAGGTGGTGACAGGTCCCACCGGACGTTGCAGCTGGATTCAGGTGCACGTAGATCTTGTGGGGGAGCAGCAGAGCTTGGGTGAGGGCCCTACCGCCAGAGGGATAAGCACAGAGGGGCCCTGTCGGGACCTCCCTGGAACTCAGAACCAGCTGCTAGATGATGCTCCCGAAGGGACAGGGAGCCTGCAGATATCTTCTACAGGCAAAGTGCTGTGTGTGTGCTGGGGCGCAGTCTGGGTATCGGTCAGTGTGCTCTGATGGGGGCTGGCTCCATGGGAAGGAGCTAGCGTCCTTGTGAAGGACAATGATATACAGAGGGGAACCCTGTAGCCCAGCTGTCACCACAAAGGAAACAGCTTGTAATCAGAAGCTGTGCAGGAAGCACTGGAAAGGCTCCAGAGGTGAGAGACAGAGGTGATCAAAGGGATGGAAGGCAAACCATATGAGCAAAGGCTGAAGGTCATAGGTGCTGACTCCGTGGGTGCTCCAGGAAAAAAGTTTGAGATGCCCAGCACCCACCGGCAGCCAGCTCTCCCCCTCCCACCCCAGCACCTCCTGCCCACTGGTGGCCCTGCCAATCAACTCCTCTTCCACTCGCTGCGATCAGCTGTTCCGCAGTGTGCAGGAGGAGCTGTTAGGGAGAGGCAGGAACAGGGATGGGGCGGGCTTGGGAGAGGGGGTGGAAAGAGGCGGGGCAGGGGCACAGCAGGTGTGGGAAGTGGTGAGGTGGGGCCTTGGGAGATGAGGTGGAGTAGGGGTGGGGTATGGGTTGAGCACCCCCAGGGAAAATTGGAAGCTGGTGCTTGTTTAGTTTGGAAAAGAGAAGATTAAGGGGGGACATGATAGCGGTCTTCAAATACTTGAAAGGCTGCCATTAAAAAGATGCAGAAAAGTTGCTCTCTCCTGCCACAGAGGGCAGGACAAGAGGCGATGGGATCAAACTATAGCCCAACAGATTTAGGACAAACTTGCTAACTGTAAGAACAATAGCACAATGGAACAGACGTCAAGGGAGGTCGTGGAAACACCTTCTCAGGTGGTTTTCCAAAGGAGGCTGGACAGCCCTCTGCCTTGGGTGGCTTAGACCCAACAAATCCTGCATCTTGTCAGGGGGTTAGACTGGATGACCCTTGTGGTCCCTTCTCACCCTATGGGTCTGTGATTCTATGAATGCAGAGGGGCCCCAGTGACCCACACAATGGACTGATCCTGGCCAGGGAACCTTCTTGCCTTTCATAGAGGACTGGACAGGAGAGAACCATGGCCCCACCATTTTTTACCAGCCGTAAGGGCTATCGATGGGGTGGGGGTGGGGCGGAAAGGAGTGGGGGCGGTGGTCTCGGGGGGAGAGGGGCGGGGCCTTCAGGAAAGGATAGATGCAAGGGCAGGGTCTTGGGGGATGGGGCAGGGCCACATTTCAGGTGCCGGTACCCCCCCCCACTTTTAGACAGCTTCCATCGCCCCTCCCTGGAAATGCAACTGCTTCAGCTGCCGCCCCCAGGGTATTTGCAACTTTCTCTTTCCTCCCAGCGCTAATCCCCACAGCTGAAATGCTGATAGAGCCTGTGGTAGAGTCACAGTCCCGCTGGTGAGCTGCTGTGTATCAGTTACCAGAGCCCTGAGCAGTCAGCGATTACAAGGCTAAAGGACTAATTGTGGCTTTGCCGTTCTCTAGGGAATTAGCTGAGGGCAGAGATGTAGGGGCTGAGCTGTGCTCTGAGGCATTCTGTCTGCACACAGCAGACGTAGTCAGAGCCTCATAGACAGCTGGGGTGGTGAGCTGTACGTTGGTGATGCCCCATCACCTGCCTGGGGCAGGGAATGGGTTTTGTTCTAGACCCCCTGAATTGACTAAGCAGGAGTCATCCCCTCCCTGGCAGGGATCTGAAGTGTCTCTATCTCAGCCTCACCTGCAGGAATTCCCTCGCTGGCCGCTGCCCCTTCCCCTCCATCTCGCCGATCAGCTCGCTGAGACGGGAAATCTCTTTGTCAAGTTTGGTGACAGTCTCATTCTGCCATCTCACAATCTCCTGCTCCAGCTCTCCCAGCCGGGCCAGCAGGAGTCGCTCTTGTTCCTCCAGGAACTGGTGCAGCTGTTCAAATTCAGACACAACCTTCTGCCTCTCGGCTTCTTTTTTGTCCTTTAGTCAAGAGACACAAATAGAGGAAAGGAAGAGCAGGGACAAGGAGAGAAACATGAGACATTTCATCGAGCCTTGGTTATGCAAGGGGAGTACTCCCCCATGAACTCTGCAATTCAGCATTTCATGAGACATTCCTTGTGGATGCAAAATAATTTTTTTCTAGAACTCCCTCATGAGGCCTAATTTCAGTTAACAGTGTGCAATGTCTGGCAATGCTTGGATATCACCAACTTCTGACAACCCAGATCTAAGAGCCGCACTCAGAACCACACAGGAACGAATGGCTGGGGAGAGAGAACTGGGGAACACACACAAAACTGCACAGCAGCAAAATGTAAGTGAGGAAATCGTGCTATCCTGGCAACAGTCACTGAATAGCACCACATACACACAAAGTGTTAAATAGAAACACAGCTGCACCCACAGGGAGTGGCAGACATACACACAAATATGTACACATTTTCAGACGTGGTAATACAAGGTGAGATGGAAATGGAGCTGTTCTGTAAAAAATTGTGACTGTTTAGTGTATGAATATATTGCTGAAGTTTCATGGGGAGCTGAAAGGGGGAAAAATCTAGCAGGAAGGAAATAGAGTGGTTCTAAATAAGCCACTTCTCTGCAAACATGTTAGTGTTCTTTAGAGACAATGATAGCGCGCACACACACACACACACACACACACACACACACACACACGCAATCAAAAGGGGAGTTCTTTGGGGAAACCAGACTGAAGCACATCTACACCAGCGGCTCTCAGCCTTTCCAGATGACTGTCCCCCTTTCAGGTGGCTGATTTGTGTTGTGCACCCTCAAGTTCCACCTCACTTAAAACCGACTCGCTTACAAAATCAGACATAACAATACAAAAGTGTCACAGCCACACCACTACTGAAAAATTGCTGACTTTCTCGTTTTTACCATATAATTATAAAAAAAGTCAATTGGAATATAAATATTGGACTCACATTTCAGTTTATAGTCTATAGAGCAGTATAAACAAGTCATTGTCTGTCTGAAATTTTAGTTTGTACTGACTGTGCTAGTGATTTTTATGTTGCCTGTTGTAAAACTAGGCAAATATCTAGAGAAGTTGATGTACCCCCGGAAGACCTCTGAGTACCCCCAGGGTTACATGTACCCCTGGTTCAGAACCACTGATCTGGAGGAGTCATTGTCAGCTCTGGTGGACTCAGGTGGTGGGACAGCATAGCTACCGTGAGTACAGTCCTGTGTGAGACCCTAGGTTGGTTCTCGGGCAAGGAATCCATGCCACTGTGAGTACACTGCTATTTTTAGCACACTAGCTCAACCAAAGCTAGCGTGTATACGTCCACCCGAGCTGGAAGTTATGCCTCCAGGTGTACGCTGAGACGCAGCTGTCACAGGATCAGTGCTATGCCCCAGCTTTTCAACAGTCTTTGGTTGGAGGAACACCTTAGATGTGCCAGACCCCTCAAGGGGTCTCATTCTTCCTTCAGGATGGGCCATGGGGCCTCACCACCTCCTTAAACTGAGATCCCAGGCTCCAGCCCTCCTGGTAGAGACTTGTCCACTCTTCAGGGACCCCAACATTTGCAGTGACACCCCAAACCACGTAGGGTTTATTAGTGGCCTAGGACACAGCATGGGACATACGGGTTAAAGCACAGTCCATTCTGGGGCAAGGCACCAGCCAAGCTGTAGCGAGCTCCATCCCCATGTACTGCTTCCTTCTCTGACTTCCAGCCTTCGTCAGTTCTCAGGTGACTGAGCCTCAATGGCCCCCCCACTTTTACTCAGGTTCTGGCACTTCTGTGGGAGCCCCCAAACTGGCCAGGGCCCCTAGGCACGGGCCCATTAATCCGCCACTGCCTGGAGGGAAGAACTACAGGTGCCGGAACACAGCTGGGCCTACAGCGTGAGAATGGTCGATACCCAGGGTGATGTAGCCTAGGGCCTGATCTATGAGTGGAAAAATTACAGAATTCCACGTCACGACAGGGAAAGGCGCAAGGCGTGAGCTCAGGGACACCAGAAAGGGGACAGAGCTGCTGTTAGCTCTGCAACCGTGACCCAGAAGAGTCACAGAGAAACATACCCCCATGCTCACGATGTTACAGAGAAATGAACCTGCTGGGTATTGACTATGGGCAGTTACCTGGTACTCCTTCATTTTCCTCTCTTCGGTCTCCTTAAAACCCAGAAGCTCGTCTCGTTCTTTCTTCAGAGTCTTCAGTTGGGTCAAATTTTGTTTCTGAGTGGAGAAAAATGCTGCATGTGATTTGTGTGATGGGCTGGGACTTGTTTCTACCACAAAAAAAATACATATCCGGCATGGAGAGAATCTAGTCTTTGATTAAACTCTTTCTAAACTGTTGCCATTGGCAGGAGGACGTGATGCCAATTCCCTGAAAACCCACTGGCCAGACAGAGGTGCTGGGTGGGAGGAGATTTGTCTCCAGTAATTCCCCTGGATCCCCTCCCTAGGCAGTAATATTGACAGCGATCATTCCAGGCTGCCCAATGCACAGCAGCAAGGGGCCCTGGACCTAGCGCTGCCCTGGCTCTGAGCGATCAGGCTAGTTTGGTCCCAGAAACGAGTGGTTCCTTTATTGGAATTGAAGTGATTACCATAGACTAATGGGGGAATCCCCTGGCATCAGGGGGAATCCTTTATGGCAGTGGACCAGCAGAATGACCATTCACCAGCTCCCTCAAAGCCTCCTTCATAGGGGCCCAGTGGGAAGGCAGGGTTGTGGCTGAAGCATGCTGCTTGTTGCCTACTCTCAGCTGCTACAATCACCCAGAGAACAGAGGGTGTCAGAGCAGCCCCTGGGGCTGGGGGTCCAGACAGGACCCTGGAAGAGCAGATACTACCAGGATTGGAAAGGTGTCACGCAGCCACCTCTGTCCCCACTCTCTGATCCTGCGCTGAACTCAGCTGTGCTGGGTGTGATGCTAGCAGACCAGGTGCCAGCTCATTCCAAACCAATTCACTTGTGTATTAGTATAGAGCAAAGCGATAGTTAAACGTATAAGAATGTAGCTGGTGTTTAAACTTCATGAGAACTAATGGGACGTTACTTGCATTGTTTTCACGTATCTGTATCCAGTTATAATGGAGCAGCGAACATTTACATTGTGTATACCCCTGTAACTAAATAACCCGTGAAATGAGGAAGAAGCTGCGTGGAATGCAAATGACTGACTTTATCAGCAAACTGCTACTTTCAAAGCAAGTGGGCGTTGTGTGTGAGGATCAGAGGTCAAAGACTCAAAATGCGTTCCTCACTTTCCGTCATCAAAGGAAGAGACCACGTGGGTGGGTCGTGACCCTGTCAGCTTGTTTTCTGGGAGAGAAAGCTGGAAGTACGGATTCACGCAAGGATCTGCACTGTTTGGAGTCTAACTGGGTGGAATAACTGAACGAGAAGACGAAGATCCCCACAGTTATTCTGGGTAGCCCTTAGAAATTTTTGGGAAACTGGCAGATGACTACATCTCTGCTACCATTTGGAATTATAGACTGTGACTCACCTGTACATATAGTTTACCTGCTTTAACATCTCAATCATTCTTATTTTCTTTTCTTAGCTAATAAACCTTTAGTTAGTTTACTATAGAATCGGCTGCCAGTGTTGTCTTTGGTGAAGGATCTAGAGTACCAGTTGATCTGGAGTAAGTGACTGGTATCTTGGGACTGGAAGCAACCTGAATATGGTGTGATTTTTGGTGTAAATGACCTTTTATCATGAATTCCAGTTTGGGTGGAAAGATAGACTGGAGAGCCTAAGGGGCCTGTCTGTGACTCCATGGTAAGACTGGTGGAGTGATCCAGGAGTTCATTTTCATTATTCTCTTGGTGAAATCTAATTATAGAACTCACCATCAGTATGGGGTGTCTGCCCGGTTTTCTGCCCATCTGCCCTGAGGTCGGCACTCACAGTCCAAAGCCATTCCAGACAACATGACACCAGGAGGGAGAGTAAATGACTTTGGTCAATTTAATGCAAAGTGGGTCCAGCTGCTGCAGAGCATGCTTCAAACAGAGAGAGCAGATGGGAGGTGCTGCTCTCAGTTCGCTTTCTATCTCCTCTATATTTCTTTATAGACTGTGAATCCTTTAGAGTGGGACACTCTGCATGTGTAAATTCTGAGCACAGATATGACATAAAAATAGCAGAGGACTACCTCTGCTGTAGCGAAGGTTAAGAACGCCTTTCTGTTTAAAGGGTGCTTATTATAAGCCTTGTAAAATCTGCCCAGTTGCTCGGATTGCATTGAAATTCGTTGTGCTTCATGAGGCTGTGTGGTCGAGCTAGTGAGCTAAAGTTGGGGTCATTGGACCAAGGAGTTTCTAAGATACAGACCCTTGAAGAAAACAGCTTTTCAGCATCTACCGAATAACCCTTTGGAGGCAGTAAAATTGAAAAGTGGGCATTGTGAACCCATGACCCCTGCTCCCAATCCTGTTATTTCTTAGTTGTCCCCCGCACTCAGTTGCACCCTGAGTCCAATGGCTCCTCCTGTAAGGTTGGGGGAGGGGCCTTTAGATACAGGACTTCAATGAGGCCCCTTCTCCGAGGCCACCCCAATACCACCCTTTCCCCAAGGCCCCGCCTCTGTGCTGCCGCTTCTCACCAAGCCCCCACCCCTGTACTGTCCCTTCTCCTGAGGCCCTGCTTCGGTGCCGCCTCTTCCTCCCACTTTTAAAGGGGGGGGGCATGGCCCTCTGGCCCCCCCTGTTCCGGCATCCCTGGTTAAGTATTATCATCATTATCAGTCCACAGCTGTGTCACAAGTGCAAACTGACATGATAATTACAACTGCCTAAAGGACCCTGCCGCCTACCCACAACATTGCTCTCTTTGGTCAAAAACTTGGAAAGTTACCCCATAAAACCTCCCTCAAGGCAGAGTTCAGGTTGTCCGGAGGCACAGAGTGTCCTTCCAGAACACTAAGTCCAGCCGAATGCAAATATCTGCAAACCAGAAATACCGACTTCCAGTACGGGCCTAGGCAACTTTAGCTATGTCCTCTCTGAATGCTGCCCCATGTGCCAATACCCAGGGGAGGTGTGTAATGCAGGTTGGGGCACAAAGCATTTCCGGTCTTGGGGCTGCAGCGGGGGAGAGCGAGTGGGGACGGGGCCTTAGGGGGGAAGAGGCGGAATGGAGACGGAACGGGGATGGGGCCTGTGGTAAGCGTCTGTCCCAAATCTGGACCTTAGCGTACAAAATCTGGGTGCTTACTGTGAACCTCCCCAAGCTTATACCCAGCTTGGATTCTATTTCACTCGCCACCAGATAGTATTAGAAGGCATGACTATCAGCCTGGGGTCCCCAAATGACCATTGGGGACCACCCCTCTCTAGCCTCCCCAGAAACTTTCCCCTGGAGGATCCCCAATGACCAGAAGTATGAGTCGTAACCGGCAAAGAATGATCTCCTCCCTTACATCCCTCTCTTCCGTGTTCCGCTCTGAGCAAGCTGAGGGATTGCAGGAATATCTTTAATTCACAATACCAAGAACTTGTCCGTTCTCCAAAGAGACAAGCCTTAAGGCACCAGGGAACAGGCTGTATTCTCTTCCTTTCTTTCCCCGTAACTTTCCCTGCCCATGGACATAGGAAACGTACACAGAGAGCATGGGCTTTTTCCCTCCCCCCCTGCCTGTCATCACATGTACAGAGTCACGGCACGAAATTTTCTCCCCTTGGCCTCACTAGGAAAGAAAACTCCATAAGTTTTAAAAGAAAATTATATATAAAAAAGAAAACTACTTACATATACTACCTCTGCATAAGAACTCAATACGGGATATGGCTTATAGAGAAATAGGAATAAAACAGCCTGACTTTTAAAAGATAGCCCAATTAAACCAGTCCAGCAATCAGCACCCTGTAAAATACAAAATCAAGCACATCACAGCCGATTACTTTGTTCCTTGTAATCACCACTTGATAGTAGAATATTTGAAAGAAGATGGAGTTAGAAGAAAAGCTTGTTTACTCACAGCCGAGGAAAACAAAAAGACCCAGAACAAAGCCAAAAACCTCCAGAGGTTCCCACCCTTACTTTTGAAAATCCGGTTTCCTGATTGGTCCTCTGGTCAGGTGTTTGGTTCCCTTTGTAAACCCTTTACAGGCAAAAGAAAATTAACCTTTACCTATCTACTTATGACAGGGCCACGGGGGAAAGGGAGGAATGGAGATTGAATGGGGGCAGGGCCACAGAGGAAGGGGCGTAGCAGGACTGGCGCCGTGAGCAAAATGGGGTCAGGGCCGGGGGCAAGCGATGGAACAGGGGAGGGGCTCCAGGCTCAACGCTCCAGCCAGGGATGAGAGCTCCGTTGTGGTCCCAGCCGAAGCTGAGAGCTCAACCCCACCTGGGGTCGAGCTCTCAGCCTCGCTCCTCCAGTGGCCCTGACCGAGCTCTCAGCACCCCCCACCTCACCCCAGCCAGGGCCACAAGGAGTGTGATGCTCTGTACCTCGGGGGAACACCCTGCACCCCCATGTTCATCCTTATAATAGGATTGGGTGGGATCCAATGCAAAGTTTGTCATGTTGGGTGTCTTCGGAAGGCTCATGATGCACTGAGCATTGTTGTTATAGTGATGTTATAGCAATGGTTACAGTAACGTTATTGGTTGTAATTTCATGTATATAGTTATGAGGCTGAAAATATGTCCCCATGGCTTAAAACAAGCCCAGGCAAAATTCTCCAGGAGCAGAGGGGCAGTTCACACCTCATCAGGGCATGTATGGGACAAACCCAGCTCAGCCTCACAGGAACAAAAGACACTGGCCTAGGCAACAACAAAGGATCTGTTGCACTCTCAAGTGAGTCACTCCCCTTCCCTTGGCCAGTCAGTGACTATCATGAGGTAATGCTCACCTGACTCTGAAGGCGGGGGAGGGGAGAGCCAAGAGGGAAGAAAGAACATGCTAAAAAGGAGAGATGTTTGCCAAACTCTCTCTCTTCCATCTCCATCTACAGACACCACCACCAAGCGCCTGAAGCACTGATCAAAGGGGAGAACCTGGCTGACTGGCAACCTGCCATCCTGTGGTGAGAAGCAACTAAGTTTGTAAGTGGACTGAAAGTGTTAAATTAGCTTAGAATGTGTTTTGTTTTTATTTCATTTGACCAAATCTGACTTGCTGTGCTTTGACTTATAATCACTTAAAATCTATCTTTGTAGTTAATAATTTTTTTCTTTATGCTACCTGAAGCAGTGCATTGGGTTTGAAGCATGTCAGAGACTCCCCTTGGGATAACAAGCCTGGTACATATCAATTTCTTTGTTAAATTGCCGAATTCATATAAGCTTGCAGCATCCAACAGGCATAACTGGCAACTGCAAGATGGAGGTTCCTAGGGTTGTGTCTGGGCCCAGAGATATTGGCTAGTGTCATTTGGTTGCACAATCCAAGCAGCGGCTGGCGAAAAGTGCTCACTCACGTAGATGGGAGCAGCTTACATGCCAGAGGCTGTGCGTGAACAACCTGGGAATGGGGGTTCTCACAGCAGAGCAGGGTAAGACTGGATTGGAGTGACCTAACAGATCACCAGTCCAGATAAGCTCAGCCAGAAGAGGTGGGGTAGGGGGCAGCCTCCCAAAGGAGAAGCTTCACCCAGTACCACACACTCACACACTGCCTGTGCAACGTACTGAACAAAGAATATCTTTATCTGCCCTCTATTCAAACACGTAGCCTACTCCAAAGACTAGTTGTACAGCTCTCTGCACCCTCACGCACATGATCATCCAACACTCAACTTTCACTTACCCTTCATTCAGACCACAGGCATCTCCCACTTCACTGCTGACAATCTTCATGGCTAGAAGACGCCCGTGCCCCACTACTGACAGAGAGCCCCACTATCCTCTCCCACAAGAGTCATAGGTTCAGCAGGCCCCCACCACTCAGGACTTCGCAGTAGCCAGGCCATATCTGCTTGGGCGTGTGGGTGACCCCCTGTGCTTCTTCACTTCTGCCAGACACAAAGTTCTTTGGTAGGGTGCTGGGGTGCTGTGGGTGGTAGTTAATGCTCTGTTAAAAAAAATCGATTGGGCAGGACTGTTGTCTCAGGCTCTCTGCAGATTCAGGCAAATGTTGCTGCATGGGTCAAACTTGGGGAATAGTTTCAAGATTTCTTCATAACGTATGCACTGACTCTATGGGTGCTCTGGGGTTGGAGCACCCACATAAAAAAAATAGTGGGTGCTCAGCACTCACTGGTACGTCCTGCCAATCAGCTCCTCCCACCCTCCACCAGGGCCTCCTGCCCGCTGAGGATCAGCTATTCAGCCATGAGCAGAAAGCGCTCAGGAGAGGGGGAGGAACAGAGCAGAAAGCGGCAGGATGAGGACAGAGCAGGGGCAGAAAGAGGCAGGGTGGGGGTGGGGCCTTGCGCCAAGCAGGAGTCAACCTCCACCCCAGGGAAATCAGGAAGTCAATGTCTCTGCTTCATAATCATAAGGGCTAGAATTTGTGGTGGTTTCCCATTTTGAAGCTTTTCCTC
Organism: Chelonoidis abingdonii; assembly: GCF_003597395.2. Taxonomy (NCBI): domain Eukaryota; kingdom Metazoa; phylum Chordata; order Testudines; family Testudinidae; genus Chelonoidis; species Chelonoidis abingdonii. Next base: position 8,223,862 of record NC_133780.1, on the reverse strand, counting down.
TGCAAACAGGAGGACTAGCCACTTCCTTTATTTTATTAATTTTAAAAGGACCAAGGAGGTTCTGGTGCAAATCAGCTGACTCCAGGAGCTGGGACTCTAGAGAGGTATCTTTAATGTCTCTGCCTTAACACAGCACTGTAAATGCTGCATGCAGCAGAGTGAGGGTTGCATCCTGAATGTGAATGCCTGCTGGCAGTGCCCGGGGCTGTCAAGGGTGTGAAGGGAGAACAGCTTGTTCTCTCCATTCCTGGCCTGCCAGCTGCACGGCCACATCTTGCTTCAACCCCCTTGGTGGAGAAAGTACCCCACATTGAGCTCCAGTGCCCTAATGAACAGAGCCGGGTTGATTGGCTGGGACAGCATCAATGGCCAGGACTCCCTGCAACTGACAGAAGAGAGGGGCCTGCAGGGGAGAGATTTTGTCAGAGCTGGAGATATGGAGGTCTGGGGGTGGGAAATCTGGGAAACTAGGGGACTTGGTGGCTCTGAGAGGAAAGTCCATATCGAATTAACCAAGATCCAGTTCATTTCCTACCTTATATTTCCAGGCAGCCACTTCAAGGAGAAGCACCGGGTGAGACTTGTGCTCTGCGGATCTCTCGCAAACCACACACACGGCTTCCTTGTCCTTCTCACAGAACAGGTTGAGTTTCTCCTTGTGTCTCTCACACACATTCTCTTTTCCCACTTTGTCTGCTTTTAAACCCTCTTCTTGGAGTTTTTCTATTATGTGCGCCAGGTTCCGGTTGGGCCGGAGATTCCCTGTCCGGATCCGAGCTCTGTAGACGGAGCAGCACAAAGGCCCGTAGTCTCCCGTTGTCCATTCTTCACAGTACCGAGTGATGCAGCCCCGGCAGAAGTTGTGCCCACAGTCTACGCTCACCGGCTTTGTGAAATACTCCAGGCAAATGGGACATATGGGCTCCTCTGGGATTTCCTCTTCAGGAGTCCCCGAGGCCATGGCTGCTGGGATCTCTGCCTTCTGCTATTGACTCTGGGAGGAGCAGCAAGGTAAAAGATAAGAAAAGGAGGAGGTGGAGACAATATGGAGTAAGGAGGAAGAGGAAGAATGGGAGGGGAGGAAGCTGGAAGGAACACAGGAAATGAAAGGGTGGGTGATGAATATTGAGGGGTAAAATCCCAAAAACCCTCAAGCTAAATCAAACAAGGACACTCTTAATCTAAAATGAGCGAGTCACAGACATGGACACTGGAGTATCTACAAAGTGGTTCTCAAACTTCATTGCACTGTAATCCCCTTCTGACAACAAAAGTTACTGCATGACCCAGAAGTGGGGAGCGAAGCCAAAGCCCAGGGATTCAGCCCTGGGCAGGGGGATCTGCAACTTGAGCCCCACTGCCCAGAATTGAAGCCCTTGGGCTTGGGCTTCAGCCCCAGGTGGTGGGGCTTGGGGTTGGGCTTTGACCCCGGCCCCCAGCAAGTCTAACACCAGCCTTGGCAACCCCATTAAAACTGGGTCACAACCCATTTTGAGATCCCCATCTACATTCTGAGAACTGCTGGAATGGGATGAATTAAAAAACAAACAAACAAGGTAGTGCCTTGATTCGCTGCATCTCACTGAACAGCTAACCCGCCCCGGGACTGCCAGCGCTACACTCACTTCCAGCATTAAGAGCTTGTGGATCAGCGGCAAGGTGTATTATGGTTGCACTTCCTTGATTTGGATTAGGGCAGATAAATGTGTTCTCTTATCTGCATCGTGACCATGAAATTCGGTAAATAATTAAATCGGGAGCAACCTTTAGACTGAAGGGCGATTGTAGGTTTGAAATGTTATGACTCTACCATGTCAATGTATAGCTCAGCCCACGGAGACTGCAGATAAGATTCAGAAAGAGGCTCAAAGTTTTAATTTTTTTTATAACATTCAGTACAGAGGAGGGGAAAATTACTTTCCCCCTATTTCTTCCCCCTTGGACCAAGACTGAGTTAGGAACTACTATATGGTTCTGCTTTGCTTGAGGGGAAATGTGAGCCATGGGCCCTAGATTTACATTTGTCTGGAGTGCCAGGTGTCCAGTTTTCGACTGGAAAGTCCTGTTGAAAGGGAACCTGTACAGTATCTGGTCAAATGTACCTGGCAGCGGAGCCAGGGTGGAATCACGTCGGAGGTCCTGGAGGACACGGCAAGTCCCAATCTATAGGGGAGCATACTGTCTGCAGTCCGGGTGGGGTAGGAGTAGGATGCAATGGCTCTTGCAAGAGGAGGGAACCCTGCTCCCTAAGATGGATGCAGAGGGAACACCAAGGCTGGGCAACCAGCCCCAGGGAAAGGAATAGCAGAGGGCACAGAGTGAAGAGACCCCTCTTCACCCAGCTGGAAGCACAGAGGATGCAGCCCCCAGTGGAGAACCCCAAAGAACAGGGTGAAGGGCGGGGTCTAGCTGGAGACCCAGCATCCCAGGAGGAAGGGAAAAGGGAGATCCATGGGATTGGTGTGTGGAGGGAAGAGGGGAGTAACAGAGAAGGGGACTGTCATGGGGCGTGGCTCCTCCCCTGCCTTCTTCCCCGTGGTAACTGCACCAAACCCAGTGGTTGTGCCTTCACCGTAGCCTTCCCTCCACCATTTCTACAGCACCATCAACAGCACTTTGAGGTCTTCCTCTTCGAGGCTATTGTGTTACTGAGCTCAACTAGTCCTGGTCCCTTCTCTCTCTCCTCATCTTCACTTCCTTCCTGCTTCTTTATCAGCCTTGGACTGATCATTGGCTCCATAGGCCATCCGGCCTGATTGTCTAATTACTCCCTGTCAGCTGTGATAAGGAGACCTGATTAACATCCGAGTGACCAAAGTGCAGGCTCACCTGTTCGCTCCCCAAGCTCGGTCATGGGGACGATGTCCCATGGAGATTCGGGGGAGGGTAGATCACCAACGATGCCAGGAGGGTGATGTGAAAACAGGGTCAGTGCCATTCAGGGCCAGGCTGCGTAGCGCTCCCCTTCTCGGTCAGAATCAATCTCTAAATGGCAAAGCAGCCCCCTTCTCTCTCTCTCACCTCTTGTGCCTGCCATGGGATAAGAACAATTAGACTCATAGACTTTAAGGTCAGAAAGGACTGTCATGATCATCTAGTCTGACCCCCTGCCCATTCCAGGTCACAGAACCTCCTTCGCCCATTAACAGTTGGGGGTTAAGAAGTTATTTGAGGTGTTTAAGGTTGTCATAAACAGATAGTTAAGGGTTAATGTCTCTTTTACCTGTCAAGGGTTAAGAAGCTCAGTAAACCTGGCTGACACCTGACCAGAGGACCAATAAGGGAACAAGATACTTTCAAATCTTGGTGGAGGGAAGTCTTTGTTTGTGCTTTTTGTCTCAGGGAAGTTACGGAGTGAGGCTCTCACCCGCAGCACTGTATGCCACTCATCTGTGGGCATGTCTACACTGCAGTTGGAGTGCGTGACTGCAGAATGTGTCGATAAACAGCTTCAATCTAGCTAGCTCACGTACTGATAACAATGAAGCCTTGGCAACATGGACCTCAGTATGGGTTGTATGAGCCCACCTGGGACCCTGTAATTATTTGGGTGGCTAGCTCTCACTGAAGTTCATGCTGCTGCAGCTTCACTGCTATTGGTATCCAAGATAGGTAGATTAATGCTAGCATGGTGTGTCTATGTGCGCTAGAATCCTACACCCCAGTGGCAGTGAAAGGATGCCCTATGATTGGCACCTACAGGCAGAGTCTGCTCAAGCCAATCTACTGCCTGTAAACGTGTGGACTCACCCCTGCGGCACCTCCTGCTGGTTGCTTTGGGGAATTAGCTCAATTTCAGCTACGGAGCGCCCTCTGCAGGCTGGTGATCCACCTGTCCTCTGCTGGCCCCGGGCCCCTCCCTGGACCTCAGTGCCCCTTTAACCGGGTCTTCCCCCCATCCCAGGGGAACCCCCACCCCACTATCCCCACTTCGCCTCAGTATTGGCTACTGCCCAGTCATTGTTTAGCCCCCATGCCCTGGGGCAGACTGCAGTATCAGCCACTCATCATAGGCAAAGGAGTTTTGGCCTGGCTGCCTTTACCCACCCTCCAGCTGCCCCTCTGCAAGCCCAGTACCTTGGAGGCCTAGAATTAGGCCCTGCATCCTGGGGAGTTGCTGGCCTAGGGCTTCCTAGCTCCTAAGGCTTTTCCCCAGCCCTGCCTTCCTTTAGGTCCCCTGGGTGAGTCCCCCAGCAGCCATTCTTTCTTCACGATCAAGACACTGCTTGTCTGCCAGCGTTTGCATTCTGATTGCTTCTGCTGTAGCTGCATCTGGGGCAGGGGAAGGCGGATACCCTGCTTTCTGGTCACTGTCCATAAACAAATTTATCAGTTCTTAATCTGAGGTTTGCTTCCTACAGGATAGTCCCTTTGTGAGCACAAACCTCCAAGGGCTTTTCTGTCAAGACCCTCGTATGTTCATGGCTCGCTCATTGTAACTAACATTTAACCCTTAAAACTCTCAATATCAAAATTTAAACTTTGAATAGTGTGGAGTTCTGAACCAAAACCCAATTGACTTGTGGTAATGTGTATCCCGTAGCCAACTACATCACATGTGACCATGTGCCTGGGATGGGCCATCCTGAGAATGCCATATTGGGGCAGAATCTCCTCAAAGCTAATGGTTAATTCACCAAGCCAGTAACAAAAGAGCTTCTGCAGTACCAGACTGGTTAACCAGAAGCCAAACAGTCCCCTTCAGGCATGTCAGCCCTTGGCTCCCATCTAGACAAACAGATCTAATGTAGTGAGGGGTTACTGAAAACCCAACTCACCATAATCCCATAGGATCAGCCACCTACCCTCAGGTCAATAGATAGCTCAGATCTGACCCAAATATCACACTATCAGCCAATCCTTAGCAAATTAACCGTGATGAATTCCTACTCCTGGCAGAATTTTGAGCCACTGTACATAATTCCCCCCGCCCGAAATACATTCTGCCCACAAACTGGTGCAGTTCCACCTTTTGCCCAACAGAGGCACCTGTGGTGCCAGAAGAGCCAGCTGCTGGCTGCATTCATGCTGCTGGCTGTTCTGGCACCACAGCTGCCTCTGGTGGGTGAAAGGAGGAACTGCAGCCCTTGTCAGGCAGAAAGCATTTGCTGTGGAGGAAAAGAATTCTGCAGCCGCACAAGAATTCTGCATGTGCACAGTAGTCCAGAGTTCCCCCAGGAGTAAGATTGCAATGCTGAAGATCACTGCATTTAAATTTTAGCTTCCTAGAAAATCACTGGAATGACTCTGTGAGCCACAAAGCCTGATTTATGGGGAGATGTGTCTTAGAACGGGTTCCACAAAAGCCAGCATACTAGGTGGGAAGTGGCCTAAACTAACCAATGGGAGATGCCAACCAGAGGGGTATTGTATAGGGAGTCTAGGGACCTAACTCAGCTTTGTGGATTGCAGGGCTGTTCCTGTGACTGTCCAGTGCCCATTGTCTCTTGATAAATTTTGTTCCTGATGTAAACCCCCCAAAATACAGAAAAAACAAAAGCAACTTTTCTTATTTTAGGATCAAATTTGGAGCTGTTTGGGGAGTTTGAAGAAAGAGGGAGATGAGAAAATGGTGTTTAATAGAGTGGGGAGAAGGATAATCCAGGAACTGCTGGTAGGTGCCATTGTTACTCACCAATAAATATCTACAGGGATGTTATCAATGCACAGATCTCTGTGAGTAACAGGAGCGTAACAGTGAGTAACATGCTCCTCACTGTGAGAGGCTATTTATGGTTTCCTCTGTGCAAAGCAATTTCTGTTCTGGCTTAATGGAAACTAAACAGGAGAAAGGAGAATGCGGGAAATTATATTTCCTTACTGAACAATCCAAATCATTTTCTTAAAAACCATGAACAATTTGAACAATCCCTATTACACAGCTCTATTCTACCACAGCTAAAGTGCTCCATAATTAGAGCCAGCTGACATTTTTCACACAAACGTGTCTCTCCCCGGAATGTGTGGAAACTCAGGATTTCCCTGGAAATGTTTGTTTTTATGTCATTCCTCTAGGTTCTGATCAGGAGAATCAAAGTGTAATTGCAAACAGTTGAATAATTTCCATATCAGTCTAAAATACCCACATTTTCTCTTTCCACACTTCTGCAGGAAAACATTTCAGAATATTTAGTTCCAGGAACATTTTCAGTATCTTGACATTTCAGTCTAATTCAGAAAGGGGAGTAATTGTGAAAGGTCCAAATTTTACACATCAGGAATATTTCTGTTTTCTGACAAGCTCTGCCATCACGGTGCAATTATCAGTCACGTTGACAATTTCCCCTTGAGTCTTTCTGAGATCGTTCCAGCAGGAGAGCGTGTGCTGCTCCCTGCCCTCCCACAGGTGACCTACCCCAGTGATAGTTCTAGCCACTGACAGGCTGGTGACCTGGAGTACTCCAGAAACAGCATCTATAGGGGAATCTCTCCACTGAGCCTACATCACAACCCCAGGAAATGTCCAGTGTTAAGTCAGAGTGGAGCCGGCGCTACCATTTAGGCAGCCTAGGCAATCGCCTAGGGCGCCAGGATTATTGAGGGAGCGGCATTTTGCCAGGGGGGCGGCAGGCGGCTCCGGTTGACCTACCACAGGCATGCCTGCGGCAGCTCCACCAGAGCCATGGACCAATGGACCTTCTGCAGAAATGCCTGCGGCAGCTCCACCGGAGCCGCGGGATCAGCGCGGGGGGTGGCGAAATGGCCGTGCACCTAGGGCGCAAGAAACCCTGGCGCCGGTCCTGAGTCAGAGGGTTGCAATGAAACGCTCCCTCCTGCAGACAAGGGACTATAACTAAATAGCTATTGGAGCAGGGTCCTGCACCTGCATCTGCTACCTCCCAGTGCCCTGACTCCCTGGTAATAGAGTCATTGTCACTTTCTCCCTTTGACCCAGGGACTATTTAATTATTTAGTCAACATGGAGCAGCATGATCAGAAGAGATTGAGGGAGCCCCACATTACAGTATCCCAGACCCCCGTAGTTAGGGCCCTCACCTAACTGGTGGGAGACGTCTGTTCAAACCCTTCCTCCTCATCAGGCACAGCAGGGAGTGGAACCTAAGGCTTTGTCTACACTGGTAATTGAAAGACAAAATGTTTGTCTTTCAGAGATGTTAACTCTCTCTCCCCCGAAAGACAGAAGATTTGCCACAGCAAGTGCCAGTGTGAACAGCGCATTGTCGGCAGGAGGGCTCTCCTGTCGACAAAGTGTATGCTACTTGTTGGGGGAAGAAGTATTTTTTTTGGCAGGAGACCCAACAAACAGCAGCTACGCTGTGCAACTTTTAGTGTCATGGCTGTGGCGACATGTCACTAAATGCTGTGTAGCGTGGACATAGCCAGGCGAGTGCCCTAACCACTGGGCTCTAAGTTATAAAGGAGCCTCTGCCGGCACCTCCTCTGGATTTTGTCTGAGTCCTGATCCAAAAGAGGTGCTCAGAGCACTCCTACAGGACTGGGCCCCACAGGCAGGACAGGCTTTCCACTGCCAACCTTCTGGTTTGAGGATCCCTTTGGAGTTTAGATGTGAGGAAGGTGTCTGGGCACCTAGTGTGAGGCAGCAGTGCCAGGCCCAGAAACAGAAATTTAGGAACCTTGGGAAATTTTACCATAGAAATGTTGAGTGAGTTTAGCTGTCTGCAGAGTTAGGGGCAGCCAGACACAGTACTTCTGGATTTCAGTGGCACCTAATTCTTGGAGTTCAGTGTCTGAACCTGAGCTTAAGTCATCTAAGTCCCATTGTAGATCTGGGTCATCATGGCTCCGTGCCTCAGTTTCCCATCTGTAAAATGGGGATAACGTCACTTACCTTAACTGTAAAATGCTTGAGATCTACTGATGAAAAGTGCTATGTAAGCACTAGGGGATGAGGAGGATGACAAAATGGCCCATGATTCCCCACATGTCCGTGACATGCCATTACAGGGAAAGACAGAAGCTTAGAGGCAGGAAATTGTTTCTCATTTTGACTCTCTGGGCTAGGGTATCCAGGACCAAGAGCAATTCCTGCTGTCTCAACTGGGGGAACTGGACAGGAAGACTGTGAAGAAACGGGATGAAACTGCCACCGACTTTTCCAAGCCAATATCTCATCACAACAAGTGATCACTGAGCTGGAGGGGCAGGGCCAGCAGCCAGCGAGTGAATTCCTGCAGGTGAGACAGTGGGGTGAAGAGGAGGGAACCGGTTGTTAATTTTTTGGCAGCTCATCACTGGTTCCGGGCCTAGTGGAGGTGGGTAAACAGTAGATGGGATCTATCTTGGTGTTACTAAAGCTTTTGACACAGTCCCATAGGCAGCGGCGTATTATCACCTAGGCCAACAAGGCCTAGGCGTAAGGCGGCAAATTTGCTCATGCCTCCTCCCCAACTCCGCCGCTTCCCCAAATCCCCGGCCCGCCTCCTGCCCCATGTGAGCCGCGCTTCCCTCCTTTCACCTCTCTCCCAGGCTTGCTGCGTGAAAGGGCTGGGAGGGCAGGGAAAGCGAGTAGCGACACTTGGAGGAAGCGGAGCAGAGGTGAGCTGGGGCCCGAGGGTGCGGGTAGTAACCCAGGGGGGGTGGGAACTGCTCCCTGCCCCAGCTCACCCCCGCTCCGCCGCCACCATCCCCTGAGAGCGCCGCAACTCCCCTTCTCCCCCATCCCTTCCAGGCTTGCCACGCAAAAGTGCTCCCTGCGGCCCAGTGGCTTGGCCCACCTCTGGCCCCAGCCCCAGCCCCAGCCAGGCACCCCAGCAGGGCAGCATGCCTCGACCCTGGCTCCAGCTCCGGTCCCAGTGTCATGGCATGGCTCCGGTCCTGGTGGCGCAGCCTGGTCCTGGCCCAGCTCTGGCCCCGGCCCTGACTCCAGCTGGCTGGGTAGAGTGGCTCCGGTCCGGCCCCAAGTCTGGCCGGGCACCCCCAGCCGAGCGGCTCTGGCCCAGCCCAGCATCCCCAGCCCAGCCTCCAGTGCAGTAAGGGGGCAGGGAACAGGTGTTGGAAGAGGGCAGGGGAGTTCAGGGGTGGGTGGATGAGGTCAGGGTGGTCAGAGGGCAGGGAACAGGGGGATTGAATGGGGGCAGGGGTCCCAGAGATCCATCAGGAATGAGAGGAGAGATTGGATGGGGCGGCAGTTGGCAAGAGAGCCATAAAGAGAAGCCAACGATTCTGACTCCGCTGCAACACACAAACCTGCTCCAAAGGCAGGGATAGAGCCCAGAATTCAATAGAGAGGGGGAATTTCAGGGAAACGCGGTTTCGTGGTTCAGAAAGCCAGCAGACGAAACCAGGTGTTTCTTTGAATTTATGACAAGGGGATGAATATTTGGTTGCAAAACAAAAGCCTCCTGTTGTCACCAGTGGTTAAATAGTCTCGTCGCACACAAAAAGGAGACAGAGCGCCAAATTAGATAGGAATCTCAGTCTGAGCAAGCAGTTGCTGGCTGTTAACAATCAAATAAAAAAATACAAATAAATATAGCCTATTTTAGGCAATTCTATTATGTTATAATCGCTCTGAGTAAAAGTGATAGGACAGCTCAATATAATGCACTACTCCTAGTGACACAAGGATCCCCATCCTCCATCACTGTTAGGTAGAGAGCGATCATTAGAATCCCTACTGAAGAAGGGAGAAGCTAGGCTGAAAACAGAGAATTGCTTGTCTTAGGTCACACAGCCAGTCTAATGGCAGAGTTGGGATGGTCATGAGAGCACGTGTTATCTGTATCCCACAAAAAGAACAGGAGACTTGGGGCACGTTAGAAACTAACAAATTCACATGAGCTTGCGTGACTACACTCACTTCTACGGATGCACAGAATGGAACACACAGACAGGAGATATTTATACATATCAGAGACTTGAAAGGGTGGAAGGTATGCATACCAACAGGAAGAGTCTAATCAATTGAATTAGCTATCATCAGCATGAGAAAAAACTTTTGAGGAAATTAAGATGATCAAGACACGATGGAGGAAGAACTTAACATAAGGGGAAATAGATCAATTAGTGTAAGACCCAGCCATTCCAGTCTTGTTAAGACCTTGAGTTAGATGGTCCTAATTGCAATATTAAGTCGACGTTCAGCAGTCGCTCTTGGATCTGTTTGTTTACAGTTTTTGTTGCAACAACTGCACTTCAGAACTTACTGAGTATGAGAGAGGTTGATAGTGTTCTCCCATGGTTTTGAAATGTTATGATTCTGATTCAATTTACGTCATTTTCTTTTGCGAAGAGACTGCTGGTTTGGCAATGTACATCGGCAGAGGGGGACATTGCTGGCACATGATGGCATATACACTGGTTAAATGTGCAGTGAACGAACCCGATGGCGTGCTGAGTGATTAAGGTCCTATGATGGTGTCAGCTTGAATCAATATGTGGACAGAGCTGCAATCGGCTTGTTCAAGGATAGGTTCCTGGGTTAGTGTTATGTTTGTATGGGGCGGCGCTGGTAGTTTGCTTCAGGTTGGGAGGCTGTCTATAAGCGAGGACTGGCCTGTCTCCCAACAGATCTGTGAGAGTGAGGGATCAACGTTTCAGGATGAGGTTGCAGAGTCTTTGGATGATGCCTGGAAGGTTTGTATGGGCTGTAGGTATGCTAGTGGCGTTTGTTTTTTCTTGTTGGGTGTTCTTGTGGGTAGGTGCTTCTGGGTATACTCTTTGCTGGCTCTGTCAATCTGTTTCACTTCAAGGTGGGTATTGTATTATAAGAATGCTGATCGAGATCTTGAAGGTGTTTCTCTGTCTGAGGGATGGAGCAAATACGGTTTGTAGCTTAGAGCTGCTGTAGACAATGGATCATGTGGTGTGTCTGGTAGGAGCTGAGCAGGTAGGTAAGTATAGGCAGTCAGTGGGTTTTCCGGTAAGGGCGGTGTTTGTGACCATCGCTATAGCACACACAGCACATAGTGCTAGGAAAGTGGGAATAAGGACCCAAGAGCCTGATTTTCAAACTAACATTGGAATTTGAATTTCATATCATTGAATGGACCTGAATAATGTTCTTCAGATGAGCCGCAACAAACAACAGTGCACAGCAATATGCAGTCAAGGTGTTTTAGGAGAACTGGAATGTTCAGAGAGAAGCATTAATACTCTCAGAGACCATGAATGCAGAGAACAGCAACGTGTCAAACATATCAACGGTATGACTTATTTACTTGTCTTAAAAGAGAAAAAGGACCTGAGTCTCGTCCCTGTAAATAACCCCCGCCAGCCAATCAAGTAGAGACTGAGGACAGGAAGTGAGAGTTCTCACAGAAATGTCCAAAGGAGGACGCAGGCACTAACTGGAACTGCCTAGCACTATCTTCAGACCCATTAGGGACCTCCACAGTGAGAGAGAGCCAGAGCACTCCCCCGCGACACACACAGAGCACATCTGCTCCGTCTCCCTGTGTTGGGAAGGAACAGGAGAAAACAAAGAAAGCAAGAAAAGAGAAGGAATGGGGATGGATGAGGAAAAGTGAAACAAAAAGGACAAACCCAATCCAGTGATCTAAGGGACAAATCCCAGTGCGAATAAAATTCGGCCTCCTACTCGTGTTTGCGTGCCTAGAAATTCAACCTGTCACCAGAGGATGAGACTTGAACAGGTTCAAACCTCGAGGAGGCTCCACTTCTGACAACAGGGATGGCTGTTTCTAGTAAAATCACTAAAGAAGGAGAAAATTCTAAAGAGGTTCCTCTTGCCCATATGTGAAACGCGAATACTACTCGCAGTCCTCAAAGAAGACCTCGAGAACGGCGTGTCTGACAAAGCCACAGGAGTCCGAGGTTCCCTGGCCCCTCGCCTTGTCTGCTGGCGACTTCAAGTCACTCTCTTGAGGTCACCACCTCCCCACCACCTTTGCAATTAGTCTGAGTCTGCAAAAGGCTTTGGCGATGTCAATCGCCACACCCCTCCCGTGCTGTCTAATGTCCCCTTGGCCAAAGCCCTTTGGAGTTGAGCTACTCCTGGGATACCCCACTCACAGGAGCGTTCGTGCTAGAAGCAAGCCGGCAGACAGTAAAACATCAGACACTGCTCTCATCTACACTATTTTTTCAGAAACAAGTCGACTTAGGTCCAACAGAAGGACCATTAAAACATCTAAGTCGACCCCTGATATCACAGCCCTGTATGACACAGATGAGCTGCAAAAAATTAATCAATCACTGGTTCCCTCCTCCTACCCCACGAGGAGGTTGTGCCCCCCCCGCCCCCCAGGATCCCTGCCCCTCCACCCCCCTTTCCTGTCCTGACGCCCTA